>NW_026904119.1:0-119350 GCF_024500275.1 Phycodurus eques | reverse complement strand
ACATGACACTTTTGTGAAGTTATGAGTGAAAATAAAAAAAGTGTACAGCAGAGGGAGCTGGGGAGCATCTTTAAGCAATAAAATCAGCAAATGTGTGTAAAACTCCAACCAAAGCTTTAGGATTCAAACCACTGCCTGTAACGAGTACAAAGGGGAGAGTTTTTCTCCAAAAAGCAAGAGAATTTACTGGGAAAGCATCCTTTGGGAAGTTATGAGTCTAAATAAAAAGAGTGTACAGCAGGCGCTGGGAAGCATTTTTAAGCGATAAAAACTGCAAATGTGTGTAAAGCTCCAACCAAAGCTTTTGGATTCAAACCACAACCTGTAACTAGTATAAAGGGGAGAGTTTTACTCTCAAAAGCAAGAGAATTTACTGGGAAAGCATCCTTTGTGAAGTTATGAGTCAACATAAAAAAAGTGTACAGCAGGGGCTGGGAAGCATTTTTAAGCGATAAAAACTGCAAATGTGTGTAAAACTCCAAACAAAGCTTTGGGATTCAAACCACAACCTGTAACGAGTATAAAGGGGAGAGTTTTACACTAAAAAGCAAGATAATTGACTGGGAAAGCATCTTTAGTGAAGTTATGAGTTACATTAAAAAAAGTGTTCAGCAGAGGGAGATGGGAAGCATTTTTAAGCGATTAAAAACTGCAAATGTGTGGAAAACTCCAACCAAAGCTTTTGGATTCAAACCACTGCCTTTAACTAGTATAAATGGGAGAGTTCTACTCTCAAAAGCAAGAGAATTTACTGGGAAAGCATCCTTTGTGAAGTTATGAGTCAAAATAAAAAAAGTGTACAGCAGGCGCTGGGAAGCATTTTTAAGCGATAAAAACTGCAAATGTGTGGAAAACTCAAACCAAAGCTTTGGGATGTAAACCACTACCTTTAACTAGTATAAATGGGAGACTTCTACTCTAAAAAGCAAGAGAATTTACTGGGAAAGCATCATTTGTGAAGTTATGAGTCAAAATAAAAAAAGTTTACAGCAGGCGCTCGGAAGAATTTTTAAGCAATAAAAACTGTAAATGTGTGTAAAACTCCAACCAAAGCTTTGGTATTCTAACCACAACCTGCAACTAGTATAAACGGGAGAGTTTTACTCTAAAAAGCAAGATAATTTACTGGGAAAGCATCCTTTGTAAAGTTATGAGTCAAAATAAAAAAAGTGTACAGCAGGCGCTGGGAAGCATTTTTAAGCGATAAAAACTGCAAATATGTGTAAAACTCACAAACCACTGCCTGTAACTAGTATAAAGGGGAGAGTTTTACTCTAAAAAGCAAGATAATTGACTGGGAAAGCATCTTTAGTGAAGTTATGAGTTACATTAAAAAAAGTGTTCAGCAGAGGGAGATGGGAAGCATTTTTAAGCGATAAAAAACTGCAAATGTGTGTAAAACTCCAACCAAAGCTTTGGGATTCAAACCACTGCCTGTAACAAGTATAAAGGGGAGAGTTTTCCTCTAAAATGCAAGATAATTTACTTGGAAAGCATCCTTTGCAAAGTTATGAGTCAAAATCAAGAAAGTGTACAGCAGAGGGAGATGGGAAGCATTTTTAAGCAATAAAAACTGCAAATGTGTGTAAAATTTCAACCAAAGCTTTGGGATTCAAACCACTGCCTGTAACTAGTAAAAAGGGGAGAGTTTTTCTCTAAAAAGCAAGAGAATTTACAGGGAAAGCATCCTTCGTGAAGTTATGAGTTACAATAAAAAAAAGTGTACAGCAGAGGGAGCTGGGAAGCATTTTTAAGCGATAAAAACTGCAAATGTGTGTAAAACTCAAACCAAAGTTTTGGGATTCAAACCACTGCCTGTAACTCGTATAAAGGGGAGAGTTCTACTCTAAAAATCAAGAGAATTTAATGGGAAAGCATCCTTTGTGAAGTTATAAGTGAAAATAAAAAAAGTGTACAGCAGGCGCTGGGAAGCATTTTTAAGCGATAAAAACTGCAAATGTGTGTAAAACTCCAACTAAAGCTTTGGTATTCAAACCACTGCCTGTAACCAGTATAAAGGAGAGAGTTTTACTCTAAAATGCAAGAGAATTTACTTGGAAAGCATCCTTTGTGAAGTTTGAGTCACAATAAAAAAAGTGTACAGCAGAGGGAGCTGGGAAGCATTTTTAAGCAATAAAAACTGCAAATGTGTGTAAAACACCAACCAAAGCTTTGGTATTCAAACCACTGCCTGTAACACGTATAAAGGGGAGGGGTTTACTCTAAAAAGCAAGAGAATTTACCGGGAAAGCATCCTTCGTGAAGTTATGAGTTACAATAAAAAAAAGTGTACAGCAGAGGGAGCTGGGAAGCATTTTTAAGCGATAAAAACTGCAAATGTGTGTAAAACTCAAACCAAAGGTTTGGGATTCAAACCACTGCCTGTAACCCGTATAAAGGGGAGAGTTCTACTCTAAAAAGAAAGATAATTTACTGGGAAAGCATCTTTAGTGAAGTTATGAGTTACAATAAAAAAAGTGCACAGCTGAGGGAGCTGGGAAGCATTTTTAAGCAATAAAAACTGCAAATGTGTGTAAAACTCCAACCAAAGCTTTGGGATTCAAACCACTGCCTGTAACTAGTATAAAGGGGAGAGTTTTAGTCTAAAATGCAAGAGAATTTACTTGGAAAGCATCCTTTGTGAAGTTATGAGTCAAAATCAAGAAAGTGTACAGCAGAGGGAGCTGGGAAGCATTTTTAAGAAATAAAAACAGCAAATGTGTGTAAAACTTCAACCAAAGCTTTGGGATTCAAACCACTGCCTGTAACTAGTTTAAAGGGGTTAATTTTACTCTAAAAAGCAAGAGAATTTACTGGGAAAGCATCCTTTGTGAAGTTATGATTTACAATAGAAAAAGTGTCCAACAGAGGGAGCTGGGAAGCATTTTTAAGCAATAAAAACTGCAAATGTGTGTAAAACTCCTACAAAAGCTTTGGGTTTCAAACCACTGCCTGTAACTCGGTTAAAGGGGAGAGTTTTACTCTAAAAATCAAGAGAATTTACTTGGAAAGCATCATTTGTGAAGTTATGAGTCAAAATAAAGAAAGTGGACAGCAGAGGGAGCTGGGAAGCATTTTTAAGCAATAAAAACTGCAAATGTTTGTAAAACTCCAACCAAAGCTTTGGGATTCAAACCACTGCCTGTAACTAGGAAAAGGAGATAGTTTTAATTTTTAAAGCAAGAGATATTTACTGGGAAAGCATCCTTTGTGAAGTTATGAGTCAAAATAAAAAATGTGTACAGAAGGCGCTGGGAAGCATTTTTAAGCAATAAAAACTGCAAATGTGTGTAAAACTCCAAACAAAGCTTTGGGTTTCAAACCACTGCTTGTAACTAGTATAAAGCGGAGATTTCTACTCTAAAAAACAAGCGACTTTACTGGGAAAGCATCCTTTGTGAAGTTATGAATGAAAATAAAAAAAAGTGTACAGCAGGCGCTGGGAAGCATTTTTAAGCAATAAAAAAAGCAAATGTGTGTAAAACTCCAACCAAAGCTTTGGGATTCAAACCACTGCCTGGAACTAGTATAAATGGGAGTGTTTTCCTCTAAAATGCAAGAGACTTTACTGGGAAAGCATCCTTTGTGAAGGTCTGAGTTAAAATAAAAAAGTGAACAGCAGAGGGAGCAGGCAAGCATTTTTAAGCAATAAAAACTGCAAATGTTTGTAAAACTCCAACCAAAGCTTTGGGATTCAAACCACTGCCTGTAACAAGTATAAAGGGGAGAATTTTACTCTAAAAAGCAAGATAATTTACTGGGAAAGCATCCTTTGGGAAGTTATGAGTTACAATAAAAGAAGTGTACAGCAGAGGGAGCTGGGAAGCATTTTTAAGCAATAAAAACTGCAAATGTGTGTAAAACTCCAACCAAAGCTTTGGGATTCAAACCACTGACTGTAACTAGTAAAAAGGTGAGAGGTCTCCTCTAAAAAGCAAGAGACCTTAATGGGAAAGCATCCTTAGTGAAGTTATAAGTGAAAATAAAAAAAGTGGACATCAGTCGCTGGGAAGCATTTTTTAAGCAATAAAAACTGCAAATGTGTGTAAAACTCCAACCAAAGCTTTGGGATTCAAACCACTGCATGTAACAAGTATAAAGGGGAGAGTTTTCCCCTAAAATGCAAGAGAATTTACTTGGAAAGCATCCTTTGTGAAGTTATGTGTCAAAATCAAGAAAGTGTACAGCAGAGGGAGCTGGGAAGCATTTTTAAGCAATAAAAACTGCAAATGTTTGTAAAACTCCAACCAAAGCTTTGGGATTCAAACCACTGCCTGTAACAAGTATAAAGGGGAGAGTTTTACTCTAAAAAGCAAGAAACATTAATGGGAAAGCATCCTGAGTGAAGTTATGAGTGAAAATAAAAAAAGTAGACATCAGTCGCTGGGAAGCATTTTTTAAGCAATAAAAACTGCAAATGTGTGTAAAACTCCAACCAAAGCTTTGGGATTCAAACCACTGCCTGTAACATGTATAAAGGGGAGAGTTTTCCTCTAAAATGCAAGAGAAGTTACTTGGAAAGCATCCTTTGTGAAGTTATGAGTCTAAATCAAGAAAGTGTACAGCAGAGGGAGCTGGGAAGCATTTTTAAGCAATAAAAACTGCAAATGTGTGTAAAATTTCAACCAAAGCTTTGGGATTCAAACCACTGCCTGTAACTAATAAAAAGGGGAGAGTTTTTCTCTAAAAAGCAAGAGAATTTACAGGGAAAGCATCCTTCGTGAAGTTATGAGTTACAATAAAAAAAAGTGTACAGCAGATGGAGCTGGGAAGCATTTTTAAGCGATAAAAACTGCAAATGTGTGTAAAACTCAAACCAAAGGTTTGGGATTCAAACCACTTCCTGTAACTCGTATAAAGGGGAGGGTTTTACTCTAAAAAGCAAGATAATTTACTGGGAAGGCATCCTTTGGGAAGTTATGAGTTACAATAAAAAAAGTGTACAGCAGAGGGAGCTGGGAAGCATTTTTAAGCAATAAAAACTGCAAATGTTTGTAAAACTCCAACCAAAGCTTTGGGATTCAAACCACTGCCTGTAACAAGTATAAAGGGGAGGGTTTTACTCTAAAAAGCAAGATAATTTACTGGGAAAGCATCCTTTGGGAAGTTATGAGTTACAATAAAAAAAGTGTACAGCAGAGGGAGCTGGGAAGCATTTTTAAGCAATAAAAACTGCAAATGTGTATAAAACTCCAACCAAAGCTTTGGGATTCAAACCACTGACTGTAACTAGTAAAAAGGGGAGAGGTCTCCTCTAAAAAGCAAGAGACTTTAACGGGAAAGCATCCTTAGTGAAGTTATGAGTGAAAATAAAAAAAGTGGACATCAGTCGCTGGGAAGCATTTTTTAAGCAATAAAAAAAGCAAATGTGTGTAAAACTCCAACCAAAGCTTTGGGATTCAAACCACTGCCTGTAACAAGTATAAAGGGGAGAGTTTTCCTCTAAAATGCAAGAGAATTTACTTGGAAAGCATCCTTTGTGAAGTTATGAGTCAAAATCAAGAAAGTGTACAGCAGAGGGAGATGGGAAGCATTTTTAAGCAATAAAAACTGCAAATGTGTGTAAAATTTCAACCAAAGCTTTGGGATTCAAACCACTGCCTGTAACTAATAAAAAGGGGAGAGTTTTTCTCTAAAAAGCAAGAGAATTTACAGGGAAAGCATCCTTCGTGAAGTTATGAGTTACAATAAAAAAAAGTGTACAGAAGATGGAGCTTGGAAGCATTTTTAAGCGATAAAAACTGTAAATGTGTGTAAAACTCAAACCAAAGGTTTGGGATTCAAACCACTGCCTGTAACACGTATAAAGGGGAGGGGTTTACTCTAAAAAGCAAGAGAATTTACCGGGAAAGCATCCTTCGTGAAGTTATGAGTTACAATAAAAAAAAAGTGTACAGACGAGGGAGCTAGGAAGCATTTTTAAGCGATAAAAACTGCAAATGTGTGTAAAAGTCAAACCAAAGATTTGGGATTCAAACCACTGCCTGTAACTAGTATAAAGGGGAGAGTTCTACTCTAAAAATGAAGAGAATTTACTGGGAAAGCATCCTTTGTGAAGTTTTGAGTCAAAATAAAAAATTTGTACACTCGGCGCTAGGAAGCATTTTTAAGCAATAAAAACAGCAAATGTGTGTAAAACTCCAACCAAAGCTTTGGGATTCAAACCACTGCCTGTAACTAGTATCAAGGGGAGAGTTCTACTCTAAAAAGCAAGAGAATTTACTGGGAAAGCATCCATTGTGAAGTTATGAGTCAAAATGAAAAAGTGTACAGCAGACGCTGGGAAGCATTTTTCAGCAATAAAAACTGCAAAAGTTTGTAAAACTCCAACCAAAGCTTTCGGATTCAAACCACTGCCTGTAACTCGTATAAAGGGGAGAGTTTTCCTCTAAAAAGCAAGAGAATTTACTGGGAAAGCATCATTTGTGAAGTTATGAGTTACAATAAAAAAAGTGTACAGCAGAGGGAGCTGGTGAGCATTTTTAAGCAATAAAAACAGCAAATGTGTGTAAAACTCCAACCAAATCTTTGGGATTCCAACCACTGCCTGTAACAAGTATAAAGGGGAGAGTTTTACTCCTAAATGCAAGAGACTTTCCTGGGAAAGCATCCTTTGTGAAGTAATGAGTTACTATAAAAAAAAGTGTACAGCAGAGGGAGCTGGGAAGCATTTTTAAGCAATAAAAACTGCAAATGTGTGAAAAACTCCAACCAAAGCTTTGGGATTCAAACCACTGCCTGTAACTAGTATGAAGGGGAGACTTTTACTCTAGAATGAAAGAGAATTTTCTTGGAAAGCATCCTTTGTGAAGTTATGAGTCAAAATAAAAAAAGTGGACAGCAGGCGCTGGGAAGCATTTTTAAGCAATAAAAACTGTAAATGTGTGTAAAACTCAAACCAAAGGTTTGGGATTCAAACCACTGCCTGTAACTAGTATAAAGGGGAGAGTTTTACTCTAAAAAGCAAGAGACTTTACTGGGAAAGCATTCTTTGTGAAGTAATGAGTTACTATAAAAAAAGTGTCCAGCAGAGGGAGCTGGGAAGCATTGTTAAGCAATAAAAACTGCAAATGTATGTAAAGCTCCAACCAAAGCTTTGGGATTCAAACCACTGCCTGTAACTAGTATAAAGGGGAGACTTTTACTCTAGAATGAAAGAGAATTTTCTTGGAAAGCATCCTTTGTGAAGTTATGAGTCAAAATAAAAAAAGTGGACAGCAGGCGCTGGGAAGCATTTTTAAGCAATAAAAACAGCAAATGTGTGTAAAACTCCAACCAAAGCTTTGGGATTCAAACCACTGCCTGTAACTCGTATAAAGGGGAGAGTTCTACTCTAAAAATCAAGAGACTTTACTGGGAAAGCATCCTTTGTGAATTTAAAAGTGAAAATAAAAAAGTGTACAGCAGGCGCTGCAAAGCAATTTTAAGCAATAAAAACAGCAAATGTGTGTCAAACTCCAACCAAAGCTTTGGGATTCAAATCACTGCCTGTAACTAGTATGAAGGGGAGAGTTTTACTCTCAAAAGCAAGAGAATTTACTGGGAAAGCATCATTTGTGAAGTTATGTGTTACAATAAAAAAAAGTGTACAGCAGAGGGAGCAGAGAAGCATTTTTAAGCAATAAAAACTGCAAATGTGTGTAAAACTCCTCCCAAAGCTTTGGGATTCAAACCACTGACTGTAACTAGTATGAAGGGGAGAGTTTTACTCTAAAATGCAATAGAATTTACTTGGAAATCATCCTTTTTGAAGTTTTGAGTGAAAATAAAAACTTTGTACAGTCGGCGCTGGGAAGCATTTTTAAGCAATAAAAACAGCAAATGTGTGTAAAACTCCAACCAAAGCTTTGGGATTCAAACCACTGCCTGTAACTAGTATAAAGGGGAGAGTTTTACTCTTAAATGCAAGAGAATTTACTTGGAAAGCATCCTTTGTGAAGTTATGAGTAAAAATAAAAAAAGTGTACAGCAGGCGCTGGGAAGCATTTTTAAGCAATAAAAACTGTAAATGTGTGTAAAACTCAAACCAAAGGTTTGGGATTCAAACCACTGCCTGTAACTCGTATAAAGGGGAGAGTTTTACTCTAAAAAGCAAGAGACTTTACTGGGAAAGCATTCTTTGTGAAGTAATGAGTTACTATAAAAAAAGTGTCCAGCAGAGGGAGCTGGGAAGCATTGTTAAGCAATAAAAACTGCAAATGTATGTAAAGCTCCAACCAAAGCTTTGGGATTCAAACCACTGCCTGTAACTAGTATAAAGGGGAGAGTTTTACTCTAGAATGAAAGAGAATTTTCTTGGAAAGCATCCTTTGTGAAGTTATGAGTCAAAATAAAAAAAGTGGACAGCAGGCGCTGGGAAGCATTTTTAAGCAATAAAAACAGCAAATGTGTGTAAAACTCCAACCAAAGCTTTGGGATTCAAACCACTGCCTGTAACTCGTATAAAGGGGAGAGTTCTACTCTAAAAATCAAGAGACTTTACTGGGAAAGCATCCTTTGTGAATTTAAAAGTGAAAATAAAAAAGTGTACAGCAGGCGCTGCAAAGCAATTTTAAGCAATAAAAACAGCAAATGTGTGTCAAACTCCAACCAAAGCTTTGGGATTCAAATCACTGCCTGTAACTAGTATGAAGGGGAGAGTTTTACTCTCAAAAGCAAGAGAATTTACTGGGAAAGCATCATTTGTGAAGTTATGAGTTACAATAAAAAAAAGTGTACAGCAGAGGGAGCAGAGAAGCATTTTTAAGCAATAAAAACTGCAAATGTGTGTAAAACTCCTCCCAAAGCTTTGGGATTCAAACCACTGACTGTAACTAGTATGAAGGGGAGAGTTTTACTCTAAAATGCAATAGGATTTACTTGGAAATCATCCTTTTTGAAGTTTTGAGTGAAAATAAAAACTTTGTACAGTCGGCGCTGGGAAGCATTTTTAAGCAATAAAAACAGCAAATGTGTGTAAAACTCCAACCAAAGCTTTGGGATTCCAACCACTGCCTGTAACTAGTATAATGGGGAGAGTTTTACTCCTAAATGCAAGAGACTTTCCTGGGAAAGCATCCTTTGTGAAGTAATGAGTTACTATGAAAAAAAGTGTACAGCAGAGGGAGCTGGGAAGCATTTTTAAGCAATAAAAACTGCAAATGTGTGTAAAACTCCAACCAAAGCTTTGGGATTCAAACCACTGCCTGTAACTAGTATAAACGGGAGAGTTCTACTCGAAAAAGCAAGAGAATTTACTGGGAAAGCATCCATTGTGAAGTTATGAGTCAAAATAAAAAAAGTGTGCAGCAGGCGCTGAGAAGCATTTTTAAGCAATAAAAACAGCAAATGTGTGTAAAACTCCAACCAAAGCTTTGGGATTCAAACCACTTTCTGTAACTAGTTTAAAGGGGAGAGTTTTACTCTAAAAAGCAAGAGAATGTACTGGGAAAGCATCCTTTGTGAAGTTATGAGTTTCAATAAAAAAAGTGTACAGCAGAGGGAGCTGGGGAGCATTTTTAAGCAATAAAAACAGCAAATGTTTGTTAAACTCCAACCAAAGCTTTGGGATTAAAACCACTGCCTGTAACTAGTATAAAGGGGATAGTTTTACTCTTAAATGCAAGAGAATTTACTTGGAAAGCATCCTTTGTGAAGTTATGAGTCAAAATGAAAACGTTTCAGCAATAAAAACTGCAAATGTTTGTAAAAGTCCAACCAAAGCTTTGGGATTCAAACCACTGCCTGTAACTAGTATAAAGGGGAGAGTTTTACTCTAAAAAGCAAGAGAATTAACTGGGAAAGCATCCTTTGTGAAGTTATGAGTCAAAATAAAGAAAGTGTACAGCAGAGTGAGGTGGGAAGCATTTCTAAGCAATAAAAACTGCAAATGTGTGTAAAACTCCAACCAAAGCTTTGGGATTCAAACCACTGCCTGTAACTAGTATAAAGGGGAGAGTTCTTCTCTAAAAAGCAAGATAATTTACTGGGAAAGCATCCTTTGTGAAGTTCTGAATCAAAATATAAAAAAGGGTACAGCAGAGGGAGCTGGGAAGCATTTTTAAGCAATAAAAACTGCAAATGTGTGTAAAACTCCAGCCAAAGCTTTGGGATTCAAACCACTGCCTGTAACTAGTATAAAGGGGAGAGTTTTACTCTAAAAAGCAAGAGAGTTTACAGGGAAAGCATCCTTAGTGAAGTTATGAGTGACAAAAAAAAAGTGTACAGCAGAGGGAGCTGGGAAGCATTTTTATGCGATAAAAACTGCAAATGTGTGTAAAACTCCAACCAAAGCATTGGTTTTCAAACCACAACCTGCAATTAGTATAAAGGGGAGAGTTTTACTCAAAAGAGCAAGAGAATTTACTGGGAAAGCATCCTTTGTGAAGTTATGAGTTACAATAAAAAAAAGTGTACAGCAGAGGGAGCTGAGAAGCATTTTTAAGCAATAAAAACTGCAAATGTGTGTAAAACTCCTCCCAAAGCTTTGGGATTCAAACCACTGACTGTAACTAGTATGAAGGGGAGAGTTTTACTCTAAAATGCAATAGAATTTACTTGGAAATCATCCTTTTTGAAGTTTTGAGTGAAAATAAAAACTTTGTACAGTCGGCGCTGGGAAGCATTTTTAAGCAATAAAAACAGCAAATGTGTGTAAAACTCCAACCAAAGCTTTGGGATTCCAACCACTGCCTGTAACTAGTATAATGGGGAGAGTTTTACTCCTAAATGCAAGAGACTTTCCTGGGAAAGCATCCTTTGTGAAGTAATGAGTTACTATGAAAAAAAGTGTACAGCAGAGGGAGCTGGGAAGCATTTTTAAGCAATAAAAACTGCAAATGTGTGTAAAACTCCAACCAAAGCTTTGGGATTCAAACCACTGCCTGTAACTAGTATAAACGGGAGAGTTCTACTCGAAAAAGCAAGAGAATTTACTGGGAAAGCATCCATTGTGAAGTTATGAGTCAAAATAAAAAAAGTGTGCAGCAGGCGCTGAGAAGCATTTTTAAGCAATAAAAACAGCAAATGTGTGTAAAACTCCAACCAAAGCTTTGGGATTCAAACCACTTTCTGTAACTAGTTTAAAGGGGAGAGTTTTACTCTAAAAAGCAAGAGAATGTACTGGGAAAGCATCCTTTGTGAAGTTATGAGTTTCAATAAAAAAAGTGTACAGCAGAGGGAGCTGGGGAGCATTTTTAAGCAATAAAAACTGCAAATGTTTGTAAAAGTCCAACCAAAGCTTTGGGATTCAAACCACTGCCTGTAACTAGTATAAAGGGGAGAGTTTTACTCTAAAAAGCAAGAGAATTAACTGGGAAAGCATCCTTTGTGAAGTTATGAGTCAAAATAAAGAAAGTGTACAGCAGAGTGAGGTGGGAAGCATTTCTAAGCAATAAAAACTGCAAATGTGTGTAAAACTCCAACCAAAGCTTTGGGATTCAAACCACTGCCTGTAACTAGTATAAAGGGGAGAGTTCTTCTCTAAAAAGCAAGATAATTTACTGGGAAAGCATCCTTTGTGAAGTTCTGAATCAAAATATAAAAAAGGGTACAGCAGAGGGAGCTGGGAAGCATTTTTAAGCAATAAAAACTGCAAATGTGTGTAAAACTCCAGCCAAAGCTTTGGGATTCAAACCACTGCCTGTAACTAGTATAAAGGGGAGAGTTTTACTCTAAAAAGCAAGAGAGTTTACAGGGAAAGCATCCTTAGTGAAGTTATGAGTGACAAAAAAAAAGTGTACAGCAGAGGGAGCTGGGAAGCATTTTTATGCGATAAAAACTGCAAATGTGTGTAAAACTCCAACCAAAGCATTGGTTTTCAAACCACAACCTGCAATTAGTATAAAGGGGAGAGTTTTACTCAAAAGAGCAAGAGAATTTACTGGGAAAGCATCCTTTGTGAAGTTATGAGTTACAATAAAAAAAAGTGTACAGCAGAGGGAGCTGAGAAGCATTTTTAAGCAATAAAAACTGCAAATGTGTGTAAAACTCCTCCCAAAGCTTTGGGATTCAAACCACTGACTGTAACTAGTATGAAGGGGAGAGTTTTACTCTAAAATGCAATAGAATTTACTTGGAAATCATCCTTTTTGAAGTTTTGAGTGAAAATAAAAACTTTGTACAGTCGGCGCTGGGAAGCATTTTTAAGCAATAAAAACAGCAAATGTGTGTAAAACTCCTCCCAAAGCTTTGGGATTCAAACCACTGACTGTAACTAGTATGAAGGGGAGAGTTTTACTCTAAAATGCAATAGAATTTACTTGGAAATCATCCTTTTTGAAGTTTTGAGTGAAAATAAAAACTTTGTACAGTCGGCGCTGGGAAGCATTTTTAAGCAATAAAAACAGCAAATGTGTGTAAAACTCCAACCAAAGCTTTGGGATTCCAACCACTGCCTGTAACTAGTATAATGGGGAGAGTTTTACTCCTAAATGCAAGAGACTTTCCTGGGAAAGCATCCTTTGTGAAGTAATGAGTTACTATGAAAAAAAGTGTACAGCAGAGGGAGCTGGGAAGCATTTTTAAGCAATAAAAACTGCAAATGTGTGTAAAACTCCAACCAAAGCTTTGGGATTCAAACCACTGCCTGTAACTAGTATAAACGGGAGAGTTCTACTCGAAAAAGCAAGAGAATTTACTGGGAAAGCATCCATTGTGAAGTTATGAGTCAAAATAAAAAAAGTGTGCAGCAGGCGCTGAGAAGCATTTTTAAGCAATAAAAACAGCAAATGTGTGTAAAACTCCAACCAAAGCTTTGGGATTCAAACCACTTTCTGTAACTAGTTTAAAGGGGAGAGTTTTACTCTAAAAAGCAAGAGAATGTACTGGGAAAGCATCCTTTGTGAAGTTATGAGTTACAATAAAAAAAGTGTACAGCAGAGGGAGCTGGTGAGCATTTTTAAGCAATAAAAACAGCAAATGTGTGTAAAACTCCAACCAAATCTTTGGGATTCCAACCACTGCCTGTAACTAGTATAAAGGGGAGAGTTTTACTCCTAAATGCAAGAGACTTTCCTGGGAAAGCATCCTTTGTGAAGTAATGAGTTACTATAAAAAAAAGTGTACAGCAGAGGGAGCTGGGAAGCATTTTTAAGCAATAAAAACTGCAAATGTGTGAAAAACTCCAACCAAAGCTTTGGGATTCAAACCACTGCCTGTAACTAGTATGAAGGGGAGACTTTTACTCTAGAATGAAAGAGAATTTTCTTGGAAAGCATCCTTTGTGAAGTTATGAGTCAAAATAAAAAAAGTGGACAGCAGGCGCTGGGAAGCATTTTTAAGCAATAAAAACAGCAAATGTGTGTAAAACTCCAACCAAAGCTTTGGGATTCAAACCACTGCCTGTAACTAGTATAAAGGGGAGAGTTTTACTCTTAAATGCAAGAGAATTTACTTGGAAAGCATCCTTTGTGAAGTTATGAGTAAAAATAAAAAAAGTGTACAGCAGGCGCTGGGAAGCATTTTTAAGCAATAAAAACTGTAAATGTGTGTAAAACTCAAACCAAAGGTTTGGGATTCAAACCACTGCCTGTAACTCGTATAAAGGGGAGAGTTTTACTCTAAAAAGCAAGAGACTTTACTGGGAAAGCATTCTTTGTGAAGTAATGAGTTACTATAAAAAAAGTGTCCAGCAGAGGGAGCTGGGAAGCATTGTTAAGCAATAAAAACTGCAAATGTATGTAAAGCTCCAACCAAAGCTTTGGGATTCAAACCACTGCCTGTAACTAGTATAAAGGGGAGACTTTTACTCTAGAATGAAAGAGAATTTTCTTGGAAAGCATCCTTTGTGAAGTTATGAGTCAAAATAAAAAAAAGTGGACAGCAGGCGCTGGGAAGCATTTTTAAGCAATAAAAACAGCAAATGTGTGTAAAACTCCAACCAAAGCTTTGGGATTCAAACCACTGCCTGTAACTCGTATAAAGGGGAGAGTTCTACTCTAAAAATCAAGAGACTTTACTGGGAAAGCATCCTTTGTGAATTTAAAAGTGAAAATAAAAAAGTGTACAGCAGGCGCTGCAAAGCAATTTTAAGCAATAAAAACAGCAAATGTGTGTCAAACTCCAACCAAAGCTTTGGGATTCAAATCACTGCCTGTAACTAGTATGAAGGGGAGAGTTTTACTCTCAAAAGCAAGAGAATTTACTGGGAAAGCATCATTTGTGAAGTTATGAGTTACAATAAAAAAAAGTGTACAGCAGAGGGAGCTGAGAAGCATTTTTAAGCAATAAAAACTGCAAATGTGTGTAAAACTCCTCCCAAAGCTTTGGGATTCAAACCACTGACTGTAACTAGTATGAAGGGGAGAGTTTTACTCTAAAATGCAATAGAATTTACTTGGAAATCATCCTTTTTGAAGTTTTGAGTGAAAATAAAAACTTTGTACAGTCGGCGCTGGGAAGCATTTTTAAGCAATAAAAACAGCAAATGTGTGTAAAACTCCTCCCAAAGCTTTGGGATTCAAACCACTGACTGTAACTAGTATGAAGGGGAGAGTTTTACTCTAAAATGCAATAGAATTTACTTGGAAATCATCCTTTTTGAAGTTTTGAGTGAAAATAAAAACTTTGTACAGTCGGCGCTGGGAAGCATTTTTAAGCAATAAAAACAGCAAATGTGTGTAAAACTCCAACCAAAGCTTTGGGATTCCAACCACTGCCTGTAACTAGTATAATGGGGAGAGTTTTACTCCTAAATGCAAGAGACTTTCCTGGGAAAGCATCCTTTGTGAAGTAATGAGTTACTATGAAAAAAAGTGTACAGCAGAGGGAGCTGGGAAGCATTTTTAAGCAATAAAAACTGCAAATGTGTGTAAAACTCCAACCAAAGCTTTGGGATTCAAACCACTGCCTGTAACTAGTATAAACGGGAGAGTTCTACTCGAAAAAGCAAGAGAATTTACTGGGAAAGCATCCATTGTGAAGTTATGAGTCAAAATAAAAAAAGTGTGCAGCAGGCGCTGAGAAGCATTTTTAAGCAATAAAAACAGCAAATGTGTGTAAAACTCCAACCAAAGCTTTGGGATTCAAACCACTTTCTGTAACTAGTTTAAAGGGGAGAGTTTTACTATAAAAAGCAAGAGAATGTACTGGGAAAGCATCCTTTGTGAAGTTATGAGTTACAATAAAAAAAGTGTACAGCAGAGGGAGCTGGTGAGCATTTTTAAGCAATAAAAACAGCAAATGTGTGTAAAACTCCAACCAAATCTTTGGGATTCCAACCACTGCCTGTAACTAGTATAAAGGGGAGAGTTTTACTCCTAAATGCAAGAGACTTTCCTGGGAAAGCATCCTTTGTGAAGTAATGAGTTACTATAAAAAAAAGTGTACAGCAGAGGGAGCTGGGAAGCATTTTTAAGCAATAAAAACTGCAAATGTGTGAAAAACTCCAACCAAAGCTTTGGGATTCAAACCACTGCCTGTAACTAGTATGAAGGGGAGACTTTTACTCTAGAATGAAAGAGAATTTTCTTGGAAAGCATCCTTTGTGAAGTTATGAGTCAAAATAAAAAAAGTGGACAGCAGGCGCTGGGAAGCATTTTTAAGCAATAAAAACAGCAAATGTGTGTAAAACTCCAACCAAAGCTTTGGGATTCAAACCACTGCCTGTAACTAGTATAAAGGGGAGAGTTTTACTCTTAAATGCAAGAGAATTTACTTGGAAAGCATCCTTTGTGAAGTTATGAGTAAAAATAAAAAAAGTGTACAGCAGGCGCTGGGAAGCATTTTTAAGCAATAAAAACTGTAAATGTGTGTAAAACTCAAACCAAAGGTTTGGGATTCAAACCACTGCCTGTAACTCGTATAAAGGGGAGAGTTTTACTCTAAAAAGCAAGAGACTTTACTGGGAAAGCATTCTTTGTGAAGTAATGAGTTACTATAAAAAAAGTGTCCAGCAGAGGGAGCTGGGAAGCATTGTTAAGCAATAAAAACTGCAAATGTATGTAAAGCTCCAACCAAAGCTTTGGGATTCAAACCACTGCCTGTAACTAGTATAAAGGGGAGACTTTTACTCTAGAATGAAAGAGAATTTTCTTGGAAAGCATCCTTTGTGAAGTTATGAGTCAAAATAAAAAAAGTGGACAGCAGGCGCTGGGAAGCATTTTTAAGCAATAAAAACAGCAAATGTGTGTAAAACTCCAACCAAAGCTTTGGGATTCAAACCACTGCCTGTAACTCGTATAAAGGGGAGAGTTCTACTCTAAAAATCAAGAGACTTTACTGGGAAAGCATCCTTTGTGAATTTAAAAGTGAAAATAAAAAAGTGTACAGCAGGCGCTGCAAAGCAATTTTAAGCAATAAAAACAGCAAATGTGTGTCAAACTCCAACCAAAGCTTTGGGATTCAAATCACTGCCTGTAACTAGTATGAAGGGGAGAGTTTTACTCTCAAAAGCAAGAGAATTTACTGGGAAAGCATCATTTGTGAAGTTATGAGTTACAATAAAAAAAAGTGTACAGCAGAGGGAGCTGAGAAGCATTTTTAAGCAATAAAAACTGCAAATGTGTGTAAAACTCCTCCCAAAGCTTTGGGATTCAAACCACTGACTGTAACTAGTATGAAGGGGAGAGTTTTACTCTAAAATGCAATAGAATTTACTTGGAAATCATCCTTTTTGAAGTTTTGAGTGAAAATAAAAACTTTGTACAGTCGGCGCTGGGAAGCATTTTTAAGCAATAAAAACAGCAAATGTGTGTAAAACTCCAACCAAAGCTTTGGGATTCCAACCACTGCCTGTAACTAGTATAATGGGGAGAGTTTTACTCCTAAATGCAAGAGACTTTCCTGGGAAAGCATCCTTTGTGAAGTAATGAGTTACTATGAAAAAAAGTGTACAGCAGAGGGAGCTGGGAAGCATTTTTAAGCAATAAAAACAGCAAATGTGTGTAAAACTCCAACCAAAGCTTTGGGATTCAAACCACTGCCTGTAACTAGTATAAACGGGAGAGTTCTACTCGAAAAAGCAAGAGAATTTACTGGGAAAGCATCCATTGTGAAGTTATGAGTCAAAATAAAAAAAGTGTGCAGCAGGCGCTGAGAAGCATTTTTAAGCAATAAAAACAGCAAATGTGTGTAAAACTCCAACCAAAGCTTTGGGATTCAAACCACTTTCTGTAACTAGTTTAAAGGGGAGAGTTTTACTCTAAAAAGCAAGAGAATGTACTGGGAAAGCATCCTTTGTGAAGTTATGAGTTTCAATAAAAAAAGTGTACAGCTGAGGGAGCGGGGGAGCATTTTTAAGCAATAAAAACAGCAAATGTTTGTTAAACTCCAACCAAAGCTTTGGGATTCAAACCACTGCCTGTAACTAGTATAAAGGGGATAGTTTTACTCTTAAATGCAAGAGAATTTACTTGGAAAGCATCCTTTGTGAAGTTATGAGTCAAAATGAAAACGTTTCAGCAATAAAAACTGCAAATGTTTGTAAAAGTCCAACCAAAGCTTTGGGATTCAAACCACTGCCTGTAACTAGTATAAAGGGGAGAGTTTTACTCTAAAAAGCAAGAGAATTAACTGGGAAAGCATCCTTTGTGAAGTTATGAGTCAAAATAAAGAAAGTGTACAGCAGAGTGAGCTGGGAAGCATTTCTAAGCAATAAAAACTGCAAATGTGTGTAAAACTCAAACCAAACCTTTGGGATTCAAACCACTGCCTGTAACTAGTATAAAGGGGAGAGTTTTACTCTAAAAAGCAAGAGAGTTTACAGGGAAAGCATCCTTAGTGAAGTTATGAGTGACAAAAAAAAAGTGTACAGCAGAGGGAGCTGGGAAGCATTTTTATGCGATAAAAACTGCAAATGTGTGTAAAACTCCAACCAAAGCATTGGTTTTCAAACCACAACCTGCAATTAGTATAAAGGGGAGAGTTTTACTCAAAAGAGCAAGAGAATTTACTGGAAAAGCATCCTTTGGGAAGTTATGAGTCACAATAAAAAAAGTGTACAGCAGAGGGAGCTTGGAAGCATTTTTCAGCAATAAAAACTGCAAATGTGTTTAAAACTCCAACCAAAGCTTTGGGATTCAAACCACTGCCTGTAAATAGTTTCAAGGTGAGACCTTTACACTAAAATGTAAGAGAATTTACTTGGAAAGCATCCTTTGCGAAGTTATGAGTCACAATAAAAAAAGTGTACAGCAGAGGGAGCTTGGAAGCATTTTTCAGCAATAAAAACTGCAAATGTGTTTAAAACTCCAACCAAAGCTTTGGGATTCAAACCACTGCCTGTAAATAGTTTCAAGGTGAGACCTTTACACTAAAACGCAAGAGACTTTACTGGGAAAGCATCCTTTGTGAATTTAAAAGTGAAAATAAAAAAGTGTACAGCAGGCGCTGCGAAGCATTTTTAAGCAATAAAAACAGCAAATGTGTGTCGAACTCCAACCAAAGCTTTGGGATTCAAACCACTGCCTGTAACTAGTATAAAGGGGAGAGTTTTACTCCTACATGCAAGAGACTTTCCTGGGAAAGCATCCTTTGTGAAGTAATGAGTTACTTTAAAAAAAAGTGTACAGCAGAGGGAGCTGGGAAGCATTTTTAAGCAAGAAAAACTGCAAATGTTTGTAAAACTCCAACCAAAGCTTTGGGATTCAAACCACTGCCTCTAACTAGTATGAAGGGGATAGTTTTACTCTCAAAAGCAAGATAATTTACTGGGAAAGCATCATTTGTGAAGTTATGAGTTACAATAAAAAAAAGTGTACAGCAGAGGGAGCTGGGAAGCATTTTTAAGCAATAAAAACTGCAAATGTGTGTAAAACTCAAACCAAAGCTTTGGGATTCAAACCACTGCCTGTAACTAGTATAAAGGGGAGAGTTTTACTCAAAAAAGCAAGAGAATTTACTGGGAAAGCATCCTTTGTGAAGTTATGAGTCAAAATAAAGAAAGTGTACAGCAGAGTGAGCTGGGAAGCATTTCTAAGCAATAAAAGCTGCAAATGTGTGTAAAACTCAAACCAAACCTTTGGGATTCAAACCACTGCCTGTAACTAGTATAAAGGGGAGAGTTTTACTCCTCAATGCAATAGAATTTACTTGGAAATCATCATTTTTGAAGTTTTGAGTCAAAATAAAAACTTTGTACAGTCGGCGCTGGGAAGCATTTTTAAGCAATAAAAACAGCAAATGTGTGTAAAACTCCAACCAAAGCTTTGGGATTCAAACCACTGCCTGTAACTAGTATAATGGGGAGAGTTTTACTCTAAAAAGCAATAGAATTTAATGGGAAAGCATCCTTTGGGAAGTTATGAGTCAAAATAAAAAGAGTGTACAGCAGGCGCTGGGAAGCATTTTTAAGCAAAAAAACTGCAAATGTGTGTAAAACTCCAACCAAAGCTTTGGGATTCAAACCACTGCCTGTAACTAGTATAAACGGGAGAGTTCTACTCGAAAAAGCAAGAGAATGTACTGGGAAAGCATCCTTTGTGAAATTATGAGTTTCAATAAAAAAAGTGTACAGCAGAGGGAGCTGGGGAGTATTTTTAAGCAATAAAAACAGCAAATGTTAGTTAAACTCCAACCAAAGATTTGGGATTCAAACCACTGCCTGTAACTCGTATAAAGGGGAGAGTTTTACTCTAAAAAGCAAGAGAATTTACTGGGAAAGCATCCTTTTGAAGTTATGAGTTACAACAAAAAAAGTGTACAGCAGAGGGAGCTGGGGAGTATTTTTAAGCAATAAAAACAGCAAATGTTTGTTAAACTCCAACCAAAGATTTGGGATTCAAACCACTGCCTGTAACGAGTATAAAGGGGATAATTTTACTCTTAAATGCAAGAGAATTTACTTGGAAAGCATCCTTTGTGAAGTTATGAGTCAAGATGAAAACGTTTCAGCAATAAAAACTGCAAATGTTTGTAAAAGTCCAACCAAAGCTTTGGGATTCAAACCACTGCCTGTAACTAGTATAAACGGGAGAGTTCTACTCGAAAAAGCAAGAGACTTTACTGGGAAAGCATCTTTGTGAAGTTATGAGTTACAATAAAAAAAAGTGGACAGCAGAGGGAGCTGGGGAGCATTTTAAGTGATAAAAACAGCAAATGTGTGTAAAACTCCAACCAAAGCATTGGGATTCAAACCACTGCCTGTAACTAGTATAAAGGGGAGAGTTTTACTCTAAAAAGCAAGAGAATTTACAGGGAAAGCATCCTTAGTAAAGTTATGAGTGACAAAAAAAAAGTGTACAGCAGAGGGAGCTGGGAAGCATTTTTATGCGATAAAAACTGCAAATGTGTGTAAAACTCCAACCAAAGCATTGGTATTCAAACCACAACCTGCAATTAGTATAAAGGGTAGAGTTTTACTCAAAACAGCGAGAGAATTTACTGGGAAAGCATCCTTTGTGAAGTTATGAGTCGAAATAAAATAAGTGTACAGCAGGCGCTGGGAAGCATTTTTAAGCGATAAAAACTGCAAATGTGTGTAAAACTCACAAACAACTGCCTGTAACTAGTATAAAGGGGAGAGTTTTACTCTAAAAAGCAAGAGAATTAACTGGGAAAGCATGCTTTGTGAAGTTATGAGTCAAAATAAAGAAAGTGTACAGCAGAGTGTGCTGGGAAGCATTTCTAAGCAATAAAAGCTGCAAATGTGTGTAAAACTCAAACCAAACCTTGGGGATTCAAACCACTGCCTGTAACTAGTATAAAGGGGAGAGTTCTACTCTAAAATGCAAGAGAATTTACTTGGAAAGCATCCTTTGTGAAGTTCTGAGTCAAAATATAAAAAAGTGTACAGCAGAGAGAGCTGGGAAGCATTTTTAAGCAATAAAAACTACAAATGTGTGTAAAACTCCAGCCAAAGCTTTGGGATTCAAACCACTGCCTGTAACTAGTATAAAGGGGAGAGTTTTACTCTAAAAAGCAAGAGAATTTTCTGGGAAAGCATCCTTTGTGAAGTTATGAGTTACGATAAAAAAAGTGGACAGCACAGGGAGTCGGGAAGCATTTTAAAGCAATAAAAACTGCAAATGTGTGTAAAACTCCAAGCAAATCTTTGGGATTCAAACCACAGCCTGTAACTCGAATAAAGGGGAGATTTTTACTCTCAAAAGCAAGAGACTTTAATGGGAAAGCATCCTTTGTGAAGTTATGAGTGAAAATAAAAAAAGTGTACAGCAGGTGCTTTGAAGCATTTGTCAGCAATAAAAACAGCAAATGTGTGTAAAACTCCAACCAAAGCTTTGGGATTCAAACCACTGCCTGTAACTAATATAAAGAGGAGAGTTATACTCGACAAAGCAAGAGAATTTACTTGGAAAGCATCATTTGTGAAGTTATGAGTCAAAATTAAAAAAGTGAACAGCAGGCGCTGCGAAGCATTTTTAAGCAATAAAAACGAAAAATGTGTGTAAAACTCCAACCTAAGCTTTGGGATTCAAACCACTTCCTGTAACTAGTATAAAGGGGGGGAGAGTTGTACTCAAAAAAGCAAGAGAATTTACTGGGAAAGCATCCTTTGTGAAGTTATGAATCAAAATAAAAAAAGTGAAAAGCAGGAGCTGGGAAGCATTTTTAAGCAATAAAAACGAAAAATGTGTGTAAAACTCCAACCTAAGCTTTGGGATTCAAACCACTTCCTGTAACTAGTATAAAGGGGGGGAGAGTTGTACTCAAAAAAGCAAGAGAATTTACTGGGAAAGCATCCTTTGTGAAGTTATGAGTCAAAATAAAAAAAGTGTACAGCAGGCGCTGGGAAGCATTTTTCAGCAATAAAAACTGCAAATGTGTGTAAAACTCCAACCAAATCTTTGGGATTTCAACCACTTTCTGTAACTTGTATAAAGGGGAGAGTTTTACTCCAAAATGCAAGAGACTTTCCTGGGAAAGCATCCTTTGTGAAGTAATGAGTTACTATAAAAAGAAGTGTACAGCAGAGGGAGCTGGGAAGCATTTTTAAGCAATAAAAACTGCAAATGTTTGTCAAACTCCAACCAAAGCTTTGGGATTCAAACCACTGCCTGTAACTCGTATGATGGGGAGAGTTTTACTCTCAAAAGCAAGAGAATTTACTGGGAAAGCATCATTTGTGAAGTTATGAGTTACAATAAAAAAAAGTGTACAGCAGAGGGAGCTGGGAAGCATTTTTAAGCAATAAAAACTTCAAATGTGTGTAAAACTCAAACCAAAGCTTTGGGATTCAAACCACTGCCTGTAACTAGTATAAAGGGGAGAGTTTTACTCAAAAAAGCAAGAGAATTTACTGGGAAAGCATCCTTTGTGAAGTTATGAGTCAAAATAAAGAAAGTGTACAGCAGAGTGAGCTGGGAAGCATTTCTAAGCAATAAAAGCTGCAAATGTGTGTAAAACTCAAACCAAACCTTTGGGATTCAAACCACTGCCTGTAACTAGTATAAAGGGGAGAGTTTTACTCCTCAATGCAATAGAATTTACTTGGAAATCATCATTTTTGAAGTTTTGAGTCAAAATAAAAACTTTGTACAGTCGGCGCTGGGAAGCATTTTTAAGCAATAAAAACAGCAAATGTGTGTAAAACTCCAACCAAAGCTTTGGGATTCAAACCACTGCCTGTAACTAGTATAATGGGGAGAGTTTTACTCTAAAAAGCAATAGAATTTAATGGGAAAGCATCCTTTGGGAAGTTATGAGTCAAAATAAAAAGAGTGTACAGCAGGCGCTGGGAAGCATTTTTAAGCAAAAAAACTGCAAATGTGTGTAAAACTCCAACCAAAGCTTTGGGATTCAAACCACTGCCTGTAACTAGTATAAACGGGAGAGTTCTACTCGAAAAAGCAAGAGAATGTACTGGGAAAGCATCCTTTGTGAAATTATGAGTTTCAATAAAAAAAGTGTACAGCAGAGGGAGCTGGGGAGTATTTTTAAGCAATAAAAACAGCAAATGTTAGTTAAACTCCAACCAAAGATTTGGGATTCAAACCACTGCCTGTAACTCGTATAAAGGGGAGAGTTTTACTCTAAAAAGCAAGAGAATTTACTGGGAAAGCATCCTTTTGAAGTTATGAGTTACAACAAAAAAAGTGTACAGCAGAGGGAGCTGGGGAGTATTTTTAAGCAATAAAAACAGCAAATGTTTGTTAAACTCCAACCAAAGATTTGGGATTCAAACCACTGCCTGTAACGAGTATAAAGGGGATAGTTTTACTCTTAAATGCAAGAGAATTTACTTGGAAAGCATCCTTTGTGAAGTTATGAGTCAAGATGAAAACGTTTCAGCAATAAAAACTGCAAATGTTTGTAAAAGTCCAACCAAAGCTTTGGGATTCAAACCACTGCCTGTAACTAGTATAAACGGGAGAGTTCTACTCGAAAAAGCAAGAGACTTTACTGGGAAAGCATCTTTGTGAAGTTATGAGTTACAATAAAAAAAAGTGGACAGCAGAGGGAGCTGGGGAGCATTTTAAGTGATAAAAACAGCAAATGTGTGTAAAACTCCAACCAAAGCATTGGGATTCAAACCACTGCCTGTAACTAGTATAAAGGGGAGAGTTTTACTCTAAAAAGCAAGAGAATTTACAGGGAAAGCATCCTTAGTAAAGTTATGAGTGACAAAAAAAAAGTGTACAGCAGAGGGAGCTGGGAAGCATTTTTATGCGATAAAAACTGCAAATGTGTGTAAAACTCCAACCAAAGCATTGGTATTCAAACCACAACCTGCAATTAGTATAAAGGGTAGAGTTTTACTCAAAACAGCGAGAGAATTTACTGGGAAAGCATCCTTTGTGAAGTTATGAGTCGAAATAAAATAAGTGTACAGCAGGCGCTGGGAAGCATTTTTAAGCGATAAAAACTGCAAATGTGTGTAAAACTCACAAACAACTGCCTGTAACTAGTATAAAGGGGAGAGTTTTACTCTAAAAAGCAAGAGAATTAACTGGGAAAGCATGCTTTGTGAAGTTATGAGTCAAAATAAAGAAAGTGTACAGCAGAGTGTGCTGGGAAGCATTTCTAAGCAATAAAAGCTGCAAATGTGTGTAAAACTCAAACCAAACCTTGGGGATTCAAACCACTGCCTGTAACTAGTATAAAGGGGAGAGTTCTACTCTAAAATGCAAGAGAATTTACTTGGAAAGCATCCTTTGTGAAGTTCTGAGTCAAAATATAAAAAAGTGTACAGCAGAGAGAGCTGGGAAGCATTTTTAAGCAATAAAAACTACAAATGTGTGTAAAACTCCAGCCAAAGCTTTGGGATTCAAACCACTGCCTGTAACTAGTATAAAGGGGAGAGTTTTACTCTAAAAAGCAAGAGAATTTTCTGGGAAAGCATCCTTTGTGAAGTTATGAGTTACGATAAAAAAAGTGGACAGCACAGGGAGTCGGGAAGCATTTTAAAGCAATAAAAACTGCAAATGTGTGTAAAACTCCAAGCAAATCTTTGGGATTCAAACCACAGCCTGTAACTCGAATAAAGGGGAGATTTTTACTCTCAAAAGCAAGAGACTTTAATGGGAAAGCATCCTTTGTGAAGTTATGAGTGAAAATAAAAAAAGTGTACAGCAGGTGCTTTGAAGCATTTGTCAGCAATAAAAACAGCAAATGTGTGTAAAACTCCAACCAAAGCTTTGGGATTCAAACCACTGCCTGTAACTAATATAAAGAGGAGAGTTATACTCGACAAAGCAAGAGAATTTACTTGGAAAGCATCATTTGTGAAGTTATGAGTCAAAATTAAAAAAGTGAACAGCAGGCGCTGCGAAGCATTTTTAAGCAATAAAAACGAAAAATGTGTGTAAAACTCCAACCTAAGCTTTGGGATTCAAACCACTTCCTGTAACTAGTATAAAGGGGGGGAGAGTTGTACTCAAAAAAGCAAGAGAATTTACTGGGAAAGCATCCTTTGTGAAGTTATGAATCAAAATAAAAAAAGTGAAAAGCAGGAGCTGGGAAGCATTTTTAAGCAATAAAAACGAAAAATGTGTGTAAAACTCCAACCTAAGCTTTGGGATTCAAACCACTTCCTGTAACTAGTATAAAGGGGGGGAGAGTTGTACTCAAAAAAGCAAGAGAATTTACTGGGAAAGCATCCTTTGTGAAGTTATGAGTCAAAATAAAAAAAGTGTACAGCAGGCGCTGGGAAGCATTTTTCAGCAATAAAAACTGCAAATGTGTGTAAAACTCCAACCAAATCTTTGGGATTTCAACCACTTTCTGTAACTTGTATAAAGGGGAGAGTTTTACTCCAAAATGCAAGAGACTTTCCTGGGAAAGCATCCTTTGTGAAGTAATGAGTTACTATAAAAAGAAGTGTACAGCAGAGGGAGCTGGGAAGCATTTTTAAGCAATAAAAACTGCAAATGTTTGTCAAACTCCAACCAAAGCTTTGGGATTCAAACCACTGCCTGTAACTCGTATGATGGGGAGAGTTTTACTCTCAAAAGCAAGAGAATTTACTGGGAAAGCATCATTTGTGAAGTTATGAGTTACAATAAAAAAAAGTGTACAGCAGAGGGAGCTGGGAAGCATTTTTAAGCAATAAAAACTGCAAATGTGTGTAAAACTCACAAACCACTGCCTGTAACTAGTATAAAGGGGAGAGTTTTACTCTAAAAAGCAAGAGAATTTTCTGGGAAAGCATCCTTTGTGAAGTTATGAGTTACGATAAAAAAAGTGGACAGCACAGGGAGTTGGGAAGCATTTTCAAGCAATAAAAACTGCAAATGTGTGTAAAACTCCAAGCAAATCTTTGGGATTCAAACCACAGCCTGTAACTCGAATAAAGGGGAGATTTTTACTCTCAAAAGGAAGAGACTTTAATGGGAAAGCATCCTTTGTGAAGTTATGAGTGAATATAAAAAAAGTGTACAGCAGGTGCTTTGAAGCATTTGTCAGCAATAAAAACAGCAAATGTGTGTAAAACTCCAACCAAAGCTTTGGGATTCAAACCACTGCCTGTAACTAGTATAAAGAGGAGAGTTATACTCGACAAAGCAAGAGAATTTACTTGGAAAGCATCATTTGTGAAGTTATGAGTCAAAATTAAAAAAGTGAACAGCAGGCGCTGCGAAGCATTTTTAAGCAATAAAAACGAAAAATGTTTGTAAAACTCCAAGCAAATCTTTGGGATTCAAACCACAGCCTGTAACTCGAATAAAGGGGAGATTTTTACTCTCAAAAGGAAGAGACTTTAATGGGAAAGCATCCTTTGTGAAGTTATGAGTGAAAATAAAAAAAGTGTACAGCAGGTGCTTTGAAGCATTTGTCAGCAATAAAAACAGCAAATGTGTGTAAAACTCCAACCAAAGCTTTGGGATTCAAACCACTGCCTGTAACTAGTATAAAGAGGAGAGTTATACTCGACAAAGCAAGAGAATTTACTTGGAAAGCATCATTTGTGAAGTTATGAGTCAAAATTAAAAAAGTGAACAGCAGGCGCTGCGAAGCATTTTTAAGCAATAAAAACGAAAAATGTTTGTAAAACTCCAGCCAAAGCTTTGGGATTCAAACCACTGTCTGTAACTAGTATAAAGGGGGGGAGAGTTGTACTCAAAAAACCAAGAGAATTTACTGGGAAAGCATCCTTTGTGAAGTTATGAATCAAAATAAAAAAAGTGAAAAGCAGGAGCTGGGAAGCATTTTTAAGCAATAAAAACGAAAAATGTGTGTAAAACTCCAACCAAAGCTTTGGGATTCAAACCACTGCCTGTAACTATTATAAAGAGGATAGTTATACTCGAAAAAGCAAGAGAATTTACTGGGAAAGCATCCTTTGTGAAGTTATGAGTCAAAATAAAAAAGTGTACAGCAGGCGCTGGGAAGCATTTTTCAGCAATAAAAACTGCAAATGTGTGTAAAACTCCAACCAAATCTTTGGGATTTCAACCACTGCCTGTAACTTGTATAAAGGGGAGAGTTTTACTCCAAAATGCCAGAGACTTTCCTGGGAAAGCATCCTTTGTGAAGTAATGAGTTACTATAAAAAGAAGTGTACAGCAGAGGGAGCTGGGAAGCATTTTTATGCGATAAAACTGCAAATGTGTGTAAAACTCCAACCAAAGCATTGGTATTCAAACCACAATCTGCAATTAGTATAAAGGGGAGAGTTTTACTCAAAAGAGCAAGAGAATTTACTGGGAAAGCATCCTTTGTGAAGTTATGAGTCAAAATAAAATAAGTGTACAGCAGGCGCTGGGAAGCAGTTTTAAGTGATAAAAACTGCAAATGTGTGTAAAACTCACAAACCACTGCCTGTAACTAGTATAAAGGGGAGAGTTTTACTCTAAAAAGCAACAGAATTTACTGGAAAAGCATCCTTTGGGAAGTTATGAGTCACAATAAAAAAAGTGTACAGCAGAGGCAGCTTGGAAGCATTTGTCAGCAATAAAAACTGCAAATGTGTTTAAAACTCCAACCAAAGCTTTGGGATTCAAACCACTGCCTGTAAATAGTTTCAAGGTGAGACTTTTACACTAAAATGTAAGAGAATTTACTTGGAAAGCATCCTTTGTGAAGTTATGAGTCAAAATATAAAACATGTACAGTATTTTTAAGCGATAAAAACTGCAAATGTGTGTAAAACTCCAACCAAAAATCTTTAGATTCAAACCACTGCATGAAGCTAGTACTAAGGGGAGAGTTCTCCTTGAAAAAGCAAGAGAATTTTCTGGGAAAGCATCCTTTGTGAAGTTATGAGTTACGATAAAAAAAGTGTACAGCACAGGGAGTCGGGAAGCATTTTAAAGCAATAAAAACTGCAAATGTGTGTAAAACTCCAAGCAAATCTTTGGGATTCAAACCACAGCCTGTAACTCGAATAAAGGGGAGATTTTTACTCTCAAAAGCAAGAGACTTTAATGGGAAAGCATCCTTTGTGAAGTTATGAGTGAAAATAAAAAAAGTGTACAGCAGGTGCTTTGAAGCATTTGTCAGCAATAAAAACAGCAAATGTGTGTAAAACTCCAACCAAAGCTTTGGGATTCAAACCACTGCCTGTAACTAGTATAAAGGGGAGTGTTGTACTCAAAAAAGCACGAGAATTTACTGGGAAAGCATCCTTTGTGAAGTTATGAATCAAAATAAAAAAAGTGAAAAGCAGGAGCTGGGAAGCATTTTTAAGCAATAAAAACGAAAAATGTTTGTAAAACTCCAGCCAAAGCTTTGGGATTCAAACCACTGTCTGTAACTAGTATAAAGGGGAGAGTTGTACTCAAAAAAGCAAGAGAATTTACTGGGAAAGCATCCTTTGTGAAGTTATGAATTAAAATAAAAAAAGTGAAAAGCAGGAGCTGGGAAGCATTTTTAAGCAATAAAAACGAAAAATGTGTGTAAAACTCCAACCAAAGCTTTGGGATTCAAACCACTGCCTGTAACTAGTATAAAGAGGATAGTTATACTCGAAAAAGCAAGAGAATTTACTGGGAAAGCATCCTTTGTGAAGTTATGAGTCAAAATAAAAAAGTGTACAGCAGGCGCTGGGAAGCATTTTTCAGCAATAAAAACTGCAAATGTGTGTAAAACTCCAACCAAATCTTTGGGATTTCAACCACTTTCTGTAACTTGTATAAAGGGGAGAGTTTTACTCCAAAATGCAAGAGACTTTCCTGGGAAAGCATCCTTTGTGAAGTAATGAGTTACTATAAAAAGAAGTGTACAGCAGAGGGAGCTGGGAAGCATTTTTAACCAATAAAAACTGCAAATGTTTGTCAAACTCCAACCAAAGCTTTGGGATTCAAACCACTGCCTGTAACTCGTATGATGGGGAGAGTTTTACTCTCAAAAGCAAGAGAATTTACTGGGAAAGCATCATTTGTGAAGTTAAGAGTTACAATAAAAAAAGTGTACAGCAGAGGGAGCTGGGAAGCATTTTTAAGCAATAAAAACTGCAAATGTGTGTAAAACTCCAACCAAAGCTCTGGGATTCAAACCACTGCCTGTAACTAGTATAAAGGGGAGGGTTTTACTCTAAAATGCAAGATAATTTACTTGGAAATCATCCTTTGTGAAGTTTTGAGTCAAAATAAAAAATGTGTACAGCAGGCACTGGGAAGCCTTTTTCAGCGATAAAAACTGCAAATGTGTGTAAAACTCCAACCAAAGCTTTGGGATTCAAACCACTGCCTGTAACTAGTATAAAGGGGACAGTTCTACTCGAAAAAGCAAGAGAATTTACTGGGAAAGCATTCTTTGTGAAGTTATGAGTCAAAATAAAAAAAGTGTACAGCAGGCGCTGGGAAGCATTTTTAAGCGATATAAAATGCAAATGTGTGTAAAATTCACAAACCACAACCTGTAACAAGGATAAAGGGGAGAGTTCTACTCGAAAAAGCAAGAGAATTTGCTGGGAAAGCATCATTTGTGAAGTTATGAGTCAAACTAAAAAAAGTGTACAGCAGGCGCTGGGAAGCATTTTTAAGAAATAAAAACAGCAAATGTGTGTAAAACTCCAACCAAAGCTTTAGGATTCAAACCACTGCCTGTAACTGGTATAAAGGGGATAGTTTTACTCAAAAAGGCAAGAGAATTTACTGGGAAAGCATCTTTGTGAAGTTATGAGTCAAAATAAAAAAAGTGTACAGCAGGCGCTGGGAAGCATTTTTAAGAAATAAAAACAGCAAATGTGTGTAAAACTCCAACCAAAGCTTTAGGATTCAAACCACTGCCTGTAACTAGTATAAAGGGGAGAGTTTTACTCGAAAAAGCAAGAGACTTTACTGGGAAAGCATCCTTTGTGAATTTAAAAGTGAAAATAAAAAAGTGTACAGCAGGCGCTGCGAAGCATTTTTAAGCAATAAAAACAGCAAATGTGTGTCAAACTCCAAACAAAGCTTTGGGATTCAAACCACTGCCTGTAACTAGTATAAAGGGGTGAGTTTTACTCTAAAATGCAAGAGAATTTACTTGGAAAGCATCCTTTCTGAAGTTACGAGTCAAAATAAAAAAAGTGTACAGCAGGCGCTGGGAAGCATTTTTCAGCAATAAAAACAGCAAATGTGTGTAAAACTCCAACCAAAGCTTTGGGATTCAAACCACTGCCTGTAACTAGTATAAAGGGGATAGTTTTACTCAAAAAAGCAAGATAATTTACTGGGAAAGCATCTTTGTGAAGTTATGAGTTACAATAAAACAAGTGTACAGCAGAGGGAGCTGGGGAGCATTTTTAAGTCATAAAAACAGCAAATGTGTGTAAAACTCGAACCAAAGCTTTGGGATTCAAACCACTGCCTGTAACTAGTATAAAGGGGAGAGTTTTACTCAAAAAAGCAAGAGAATTTACTGGGAAAGCATCTTTGTGAAGTTATGAGTTACAAAAAAAAAGTGTACAGCAGAGGGAGCTGGGGAACATTTTTAAGTCATAAATACAGCAAATGTGTGTAAAACTCCAACCAAAGCTTTGGGATTCAAACCACTCCCTGTAACTAGTATAAAGGGGAGAGTTTTACTCGAAAAAGCAAGAGACTTTACTGGGAAAGCATCCTTTGTGAAGTTATAAGTGAAAATAAAAAAGTGTACAGCAGGCGCTGCGAAGCATTTTTAAGCAATAAAAACAGCAGATGTGTGTAAAACTCCAACCAAAGCTTTGGGATTCAAACCACTGCTTGTAACTCGGATAAAGGGGAGAGTTTTACTCTAAAAAGTAGGAGACTTTACTGGGAAAGCATCTTTGTGAAGTTATGAGTTACAATAAAAAAAAGTGGACAGCAGAGGGAGCTGGGGAGCATTTTAAGTGATAAAAACAGCAAATGTGTGTAAAACTCCAACCAAAGCATTGGGATTCAAACCACTGCCTGTAACTAGTATAAAGGGGAGAGTTTTATTCTCAAAAGCAAGATAATTTACTGGGAAAGCATCCTTTGTGAAGTTATGAGTTACAATAAAAAAAGTGTACAGCAGAGGGAGCTGGGAAGCATTTTTAAGCAATAAAAACTGCAAATGTGTGTAAAACTCCAACCAAAGCTTTGGGATTCAAACCACTGCCTGTAACTAGTATAAAGGGGAGAGTTTTACTCTAAAAAGCAAGAGAATGTACTGGGAAAGCATCCTTTGTGAAGTTATGAGTCAAAAATAAAAAAAGTGTACAGCAGGCGCTGGGAAGCATTTTTCAGCAATAAAAACTGCAAATGTGTGTAAAACTCCAACCAAAGCTTTGGGATTAAAACCACTGCCCGTAACTAGTATAACAGGGAGAGTTATACTCCAAAAAACAAGAGACTATACTTGGAAAGCATCCTTTGTGAAGTTATGAGTCAAAATTAAAAAAAGTGAACAGCAGGCGCTGGGAAGCATTTTTAAGCAATAAAAACAGCAAATGTGTGTAAAACTCCAACCAAAGCTTTGGGATTCAAACCACTGCCTGTAACTAGTATAAAGGGAAGAGTTTTACTCTAAAATGCAAGAGAATTTACTTGGAAAGCATCCTTTGTGAAGTTATGAGTCAAAATTTAAAAAAGTGTACAGCAGGCGCTGGGAAGCATTTTTAAGCAATAAAAACAGCAAATGTTTGTTAAACTCCAACCAAAGCGTTGGGATTCAAACCACTGCCTGTAACTAGTATAAAGGGGAGAGTTTTACTCTTAAATGCAAGAGAATTTACTTGGAAAGCATCCTTTGTGAAGTTATGAGTAAAAATTAAAACAAGTGTACAGCAGGCGCTGGGAAGCATTTTTAAGCGATATAAAATGCAAATGTGTGTAAAATTCACAAACCACAACCTGTAACAAGGATAAAGGGGAGAGTTCTACTCGAAAAAGCAAGAGAATTTGCTGGGAAAGCATCATTTGTGAAGTTATGAGTCAAAATAAAAAAAGTGTACAGCAGGCGCTGGGAAGCATTTTTAAGAAATAAAAACAGCAAATGTGTGTAAAACTCAGACCAAAGCTTTGGGATTAAAACCACTGCCCGTAATTAGTATAACAGGGAGAGTTATACTCCAAAAAACAAGAGACTATACTTGGAAAGCATCCTTTGTGAAGTTATGAGTCAAAATTAAAAAAAGTGTACAGCAGGCGCTGGGAAGCATTTTTAAGCAATAAAAACAGCAAATGTGTGTAAAACTCCAACCAAAGCTTTGGGATTCAAACCACTGACTGTAACTAGTATAAAGGGAAGAGTTTTACTCTAAAATGCAAGAGAATTTACTTGGAAAGCATCCTTTGTGAAGTTATGAGTCAAAATTAAAAATAGTGTACAGCAGGCGCTGGGAAGCATTTATAAGCAATAAAAACAGCAAATGTGTGTAAAATTCCAACCAAAGCTTTGGGATTCAAACCACTGCCTGTAACTAGTATAAAGCGGAGAGTTTTACTCTTAAATGCAAGAGAATTTACTTGGAAAGCATACTTTGTGAAGTTATGAGTTTCAATAAAAAACGTGTACAGCAGAGGGAGCTGGGGAGCATTTTTAAGCAATAAAAACAGCAAATGTTTGTTAAACTCCAACCGAAGCGTTGGGATTCAAACCACTGCCTGTAACTAGTATAAAGGGGAGAGTTTTACTCTTAAATGCAAGAGAATTTACTTGGAAAGCATCCTTTGTGAAGTTATGAGTAAAAATTAAAACAAGTGTACAGCAGGCGCTGGGAAGCATTTTTAAGCAATAAAAACTGCAAATGTTTGTAAAACCCGAACCAAAGCTTTGGGATTCAAACCACTGCCTGTAACTTGTATAAAGGGGAGAGTTTTACTCTAAAAAGCAAGAGAATGTACTGGGAAAGCATCCTTTGTGAAGTTATGAGTTTCAATAAACAAAGTGTACAGCAGAGGGAGCTGGGGAGCATTTTTAAGCAATAAAAACTGCAAATGTGTGTAAAACTCCAACCAAAGCTTTGGGATTCAAACCACTGCCTGTAACTAGTATAAAGGGGAGAGTTTTACTCTTAAATGCAAGAGAATTTACTTGGAAAGCATCCTTTGTGAAGTTATGAGTAAAAATAAAAAAAGTGTACAGCAGGCGCTGGGAAGCATTTTTAAGCAATAAAAACTGCAAATGTTTGTAAAAGTCCAACCAAAGCTTTGGGATTCAAACCACTGCCTGTAACTAGTATAAAGGGGAGAGTTTTACTCTAAAAAGCAAGAGAATGTACTAGGAAAGCATCCTTTGTGAAGTTATGAGTTTCAATAAACAAAGTGTACAGCAGAGGGAGCTGAATTTAAATGAATCCTTTGTGAAGTTATGAGTAAAAATAAAAAAAGTGTACAGCAGGCGCTGGGAAGCATTTTTAAGCAATAAAAACTGCAAATGTGTGTAAAACTCCTACCAAAGCTTTGGGATTCAAACCACTGACTGTAACTAGTATAAAGGGGAGTGTTTTACTCTAAAATGCAAGAGAATTTACTTGGAAATCATACTTTTTGAAGTTTTGAGTCAAAATAAAACATTTGTACAGTCGGCGCTGGGAAGCATTTTTAAGCAATAAAAACAGCAAATGTGTGTAAAACTCCAACCAAAGCTTTGGGATTCAAACCACTGCCTGTAACTAGTATCAAGGGGAGAGTTCTGCTCTAAAAAGCAAGATAATTTACTGGGAAAGCATCCTTTGTGAAGTTATGAGTCAAAATAAAAAAAGTGTACAGCAGGCACTGGGAAGCATTTTTCAGCGATAAAAACTGCAAATGTGTGTAAAACTCCAACCAAAGCTTTGGGATTCAAACCACTGCCTGTAACTAGTATAAACGGGAGAGTTCTACTCGAAAAAGCAAAATAATTTACTGGGAAAGCATCCTTTGTGAAGTTATGAGTCAAAATAAAAAAAGTGTACAGCAGGCGCTGGGAAGCATTTTTCAGCAATAAAAACTGCAAATGTGTGTAAAACTAAGACCAAAGCTTTGGGATTAAAACCACTGCCCGTAATTAGTATAACAGGGAGAGTTATACTCCAAAAAACAAGAGACTATACTTGGAAAGCATCCTTTGTGAAGTTATGAGTCAAAATTAAAAAAAGTGTACAGCAGGCGCTGGGAAGCATTTTTAAGCAATAAAAACAGCAAATGTGTGTAAAACTCCAACCAAAGCTTTGGGATTCAAACCACTGACTGTAACTAGTATAAAGGGAAGAGTTTTACTCTAAAATGCAAGAGAATTTACTTGGAAAGCATCCTTTGTGAAGTTATGAGTCAAAATTAAAAAAAGTGTACAGCAGGCGCTGGGAAGCATTTTTAAGCAATAAAAACAGCAAATGTGTGTAAAATTCCAACCAAAGCTTTGGGATTCAAACCACTGCCTGTAACTAGTATAAAGCGGAGAGTTTTACTCTTAAATGCAAGAGAATTTACTTGGAAAGCATACTTTGTGAAGTTATGAGTTTCAATAAAAAACGTGTACAGCAGAGGGAGCTGGGGAGCATTTTTAAGCAATAAAAACTGCAAATGTGTGTAAAACTCCAACCAAAGCTTTGGGATTAGAACCACTGCCTGTAACTAGTATAAAGGGGAGAGTTTTACTCTAAAATGCAAGAGAATTTACTTGGAAAGCATCCTTTGTGAAGTTATGAGTTAAAATGAAAAAGTTTCAGCAATAAAAACTGCAAATGTTTGTAAAACTCCAACCAAAGCTTTGGGATTCAAACCACTGCCTGTAACTAGTATAAAGGGGGTAGTTTTACTCAAAAAGGCAAGAGAATTTACTGGGAAAGCATCTTTGTGAAGTTATGAGTTACAATAAAAAAAGTGTACAGCAGAGGGAGCTGGGGAGCATTTTTAAGTCACAAAAACAGCAAATGTGTGTAAAACTCCAACCAAAGCTTTGGGATTCAAACCACTGCCTGTAACTAGTATAACGGGGAGATTTTTACTCGAAAAAGCACGAGACTTTCCTTTGTGAATTTAAAAGTGAAAATAAAAAAGTGTACAGCAGGCGCTGCGAAGTTTTTTTAAGCAATAAAAACAGCAAATGTGTGTCAAACTCCAACCAAAGCTTTGGGATTCAAACCACAGCCTGTAACTAGTATAAAGGGGAGAGTTCTACTCGAAAAGGCAAGAGAATTTACTGGGAAAGCATCCTTTGTGAAGTTATGAGTCAAAATAAAAAAAGTGTACAGCAGGCACTGGGAAGCATTTTTCAGCGATAAAAACTGCAAATGTGTGTAAAACTCCAACCAAAGCTTTGGGATTCAAACCACTGCCTGTAACTAGTATCAAGGGGAGAGTTCTACTCTAAAAAGCAAGATAATTTACTGGGAAAGCATCCTTTGTGAAGTTATGAGTCAAAATAAAAAAAGTGTACAGCAGGCACTGGGAAGCATTTTTCAGCGATAAAAACTGCAAATGTGTGTAAAACTCCAACCAAAGCTTTGGGATTCAAACCACTGCCTGTAACTCGTATAAAGGGGAGAGTTTTACTCGAAAAGGCAAGAGGATTTACTGGGAAAGCATCCTTTGTGAAGTTATGAGTTAAAATAAAAAAAGTGTACAGCAGGTGCTGGGAAGCATTTTTAAGCAATAAAAACTGCAAATGTTTGTAAAACCCGAACCAAAGATTTGGGATTAAAACCACTGCATGTAACTCGCATAAAGGGGAGAGTTTTACTCTAAAAAGCAAGAGAATTTACTGGGAAAGCATCCTTTGTGAAGTTATGAGTTACAATAAAAAAAGTGGACAGCAGAGGGAGCTGGGAAGCATTTTTAAGCAATAAAAACAGCAAATGTGTGTAAAACTCCAACCAAAGCTTTGGGATTCAAACCACTGCCTGTAACTAGTATAAAGGGTAGAGTTTTACTCTAAAAAGCAAGAGAATTTACTGGGAAAGCATCCTTTGTGAAGTTATGAGTTACAATAAAAAAAGTGTAAAGCAGAGGGAGCTGGGAAGTATTTTTAAGCAATAAAATCTGCAAATGTGTGTAAAACTCCTACCAAAGCTTTGGGATTCAAACCACTGACTGTAACTAGTATAAAGGGGAGAGTTTTACTCTAAATGCAAGAGAATTTACTTGGAAATCATCCTTTTTGAAGTTTTGAGTCAAAATAAAAAATTTGTACAGTCGGCGCTGGGAAGCATTTTTAAGCAATAAAAACAGCAAATGTGTGTAAAACTCCAACCAAAGCTTTGGGATTCAAACCACTGCCTGTAACTAGTATCAAGGGGAGAGTTCTACTCTAAAAAGCAAGAGAATTTACTGGGAAAGCATCCTTTGTGAAGTTATGAATCAAAATAAAAAAAGTGTACAGCAGGCACTGGGAAGCATTTTTCAGCGATAAAAACTGCAAATGTGTGTAAAACTCCAACCAAAGCTTTGGGATTCAAACCACTGCCTGTAACTAGTATAAACGGGAGAGTTCTACTCGAAAAAGCAAAATAATTTACTGGGAAAGCATCCTTTGTGAAGTTATGAGTCACAAGAAAAAAAGTGTACAGCAGGCGCTGGGAAGCATTTTTAAGCAAAAAAAACTGCAAATGTTTGTAAAACTCCAACCAAAGCTTTGGGATTCAAACCACTGCCTGTAACTAGTATAAAGGGGAGAGATTTACTCTTAAATGCAAGAGAATTTACTTGGAAAGCATCCTTTGTGAAGTTTTGAGTAAAAATTAAAACAAGTGTACAGCAGGCGCTGGGAAGCATTTTTAAGCAATAAAAACTGCAAATGTTTGAAAAAATCCAACCAAAGCTTTGGGATTCAAATCACTGCCTGTAAATAGTATAAAGGGGAGAGTTCTACTCGAAAAAGCAAGAGAATGTACTGGGAAAGCATCCTTTGTGAAGTTATGAGTTTCAATAAACAAAGTGTACAGCAGAGGGAGCTGGGGAGCATTTTTAAGCAATAAAAACTGCAAATGTGTGTAAAACTCCAACCAAAGCTTTGGGATTCAAACCACTGCCTGTAACTAGTATAAAGGGGACAGTTTTATTCTAAAAAGCAAGAGAATTTACTAAGAAACCATCCTTTGTGAAGTTATGAGTTACAATAAAAAAAGTGTACAGCAGAGGGAGCTGGGGAGCATTTTTAAGTCATAAAAAAAGCAAATGTGTGTAAAACTCCAACCAAAGCTTTGGGATTCAAACCACTGCATGTAACTAGTATAAAGGGGAGAGTTTTACTCTAAAATGCAAGAGAATTTACTTGGAAAGCAACCTTTGTGAAGTTATGAGTCAAAATGAAAAAAGTGTACAGCAGGCGCTGGGAAGCATTTTTTAGCAATAAAAACAGCAAATGTGTGTAAAACTCCAACCAAAGCTTTGGGATTCAAACCACGGCCTGTAACTAGTATAAAGGGGAGAGTTTTACTCTAAAAAGCAAGAGAATTTACAGGTAAAGCTTCCTTTGTGAAGTTATGAGTCAAAATAAAAAAAGTCCACAGCAGAGGGAGCTGGGAAGCATTTTTAAGCAATAAAAACAGCAAATGTGTGTAAAACTCCAACCAAAGCTTTGGGATTCAAACCACTGCCTGTAACTAGTATAACGGGTAGAGTTATACTCCAAAAAACAAGAGACTTTACTGGGAAAGCATCCTTTGTGAAGTTATCAGTGAAAATAAAAAAATTGTTTAGCAGGCGCTGGGAAGCATTTTTAAGCAATAAAAACAGCAAATGTGTGTAAATATCCAACCAAAGTTTTGGGATTCAAATCACTCCCTGTAACTAGTATAATGGGTAGAGTTATACTCCAAAAAACAAGAGACTTTACTGGGAAAGCATCCTTTGTGTAGTTATGAATTACAAGAAAAAAAGTGTCCAGCAGAAGGAGCTGGGAGGCATTTTTAAGCAATAAAAACTGCAAATGTTTGTAAAACTCCAACCAAAGCTTTGGGATTCAAACCACTGCCTGTAACTCGTATAAAGGGGAGAGTTTTACTCTAAAATGCAAGAGACTTTACTGGGAAAGCATCTTTGTGAAGTTATGAGTTACAATAAAAAAAGTGTATAGCAGGCGCTGGGAAGCATTTTTAAGCAATAAAAACAGCAAATGTGTGTAAATATCCAACCAAAGCTTTGGGATTCAAACCACTGCCTGTAACTCGTATAAAGGGGAGAGTTTTACTCTAAAATGCAATAGAATTTACTGGGAAATCATCCTTTTTGAAGTTATGTGTTCCAATAAAAAAAGTGTACAGCAGAGGGAGCTGGGAAACATTTTTAAGCAAAAAAACAGCAAATATGTGTAAAACTCCAACCAAATCTTTGGGATTCAAACCACTGCCTGTAACTAGTATAAAGGGTAGAGTTTTACTCTAAAAAGCAAGAGAATTTACTGGGAAAGCATCCTTTGTGAAGTTATGAGTCAAAATAAAAAAAGTGTACAGCAGGCGCTGGGAAGCATTTTTAAGCAAAGAAAAACTGCAAATGTTTGTAAAACTCCAACCAAAGCTTTGGGTTTCAAACCACTGCCTGTAAATAGTATAAAGGGGAGAGTTTTACTCTAAAATGCAAGAGAATTTACTGGGAAAGCATCCTTTGTGAAGTTATGAGTCAAAATGAAAAAAGTGTACAGCAGGCGCTGGGAAGCATTTTTTAGCAATAAAAACAGCAAATGTGTGTAAAACTCCAACCAAAGCTTTGGGATTCAAACCACGGCCTGTAACTAGTATAAAGGGGAGAGTTTTACTCTAAAAAGCAAGAGAATTTACAGGTAAAGCTTCCTTTGTGAAGTTATGAGTCAAAATAAAAAAAGTCCACAACAGAGGGAGCTGGGAAGCATTTTTAAGCAATAAAAACAGCAAATGTGTGTAAAACTCCAACCAAAGCTTTGGGATTCAAACCACTGCCTGTAACTAGTATAACGGGTAGAGTTATACTCCAAAAAACAAGAGACTTTACTGGGAAAGCATCCTTTGTGAAGTTATCAGTGAAAATAAAAAAATCGTTTAGCAGGCGCTGGGAAGCATTTTTAAGCAATAAAAACTGCAAATGTGTGTAAATATCCAACCAAAGTTTTGGGATTCAAATCACTGCCTGTAACTAGTATAATGGGTAGAGTTATACTCCAAAAAACAAGAGACTTTACTGGGAAAGCATCCTTTGTGTAGTTATGAATTACAAGAAAAAAAGTGTCCAGCAGAAGGAGCTGGGAGGCATTTTTAAGCAATAAAAACTGCAAATGTTTGTAAAACTCCAACCAAAGCTTTGGGATTCAAACCACTGCCTGTAACTCGTATAAAGGGGAGAGTTTTACTCTAAAATGCAAGAGACTTTACTGGGAAAGCATCTTTGTGAAGTTATGAGTTACAATAAAAAAAGTGTATAGCAGGCGCTGGGAAGCATTTTTAAGCAATAAAAACAGCAAATGTGTGTAAATATCCAACCAAAGCTTTGGGATTCAAACCACTGCCTGTAACTCGTATAAAGGGGAGAGTTTTACTCTAAAATGCAATAGAATTTACTGGGAAATCATCCTTTTTGAAGTTATGTGTTCCAATAAAAAAAGTGTACAGCAGGCGCTGCGAAGCATTTTTAAGCAATAAAAACAGCAGATGTGTGTAAAACTCCAACCAAAGCTTTGGGATTCAAACCACTGCTTGTAACTCGGATAAAGGGGAGAGTTTTACTCTAAAAAGTAGGAGACTTTACTGGGAAAGCATCTTTGTGAAGTTATGAGTTACAATAAAAAAAAGTGGACAGCAGAGGGAGCTGGGGAGCATTTTAAGTGATAAAAACAGCAAATGTGTGTAAAACTCCAACCAAAGCATTGGGATTCAAACCACTGCCTGTAACTAGTATAAAGGGGAGAGTTTTATTCTCAAAAGCAAAATAATTTACTGGGAAAGCATCCTTTGTGAAGTTATGAGTTACAATAAAAAAAGTGTACAGCAGAGGGAGCTGGGAAGCATTTTTAAGCAATAAAAACTGCAAATGTGTGTAAAACTCCAACCAAAGCTTTGGGATTCAAACCACTGCCTGTAACTAGTATAAAGGGGAGAGTTTTACTCTAAAAAGCAAGAGAATGTACTGGGAAAGCATCCTTTGTGAAGTTATGAGTCAAAAATAAAAAAAGTGTACAGCAGGCGCTGGGAAGCATTTTTCAGCAATAAAAACTGCAAATGTGTGTAAAACTCCAACCAAAGCTTTGGGATTAAAACCACTGCCCGTAACTAGTATAACAGGGAGAGTTATACTCCAAAAAACAAGAGACTATACTTGGAAAGCATCCTTTGTGAAGTTATGAGTCAAAATTAAAAAAAGTGAACAGCAGGCGCTGGGAAGCATTTTTAAGCAATAAAAACAGCAAATGTGTGTAAAACTCCAACCAAAGCTTTGGGATTCAAACCACTGCCTGTAACTAGTATAAAGGGAAGAGTTTTACTCTAAAATGCAAGAGAATTTACTTGGAAAGCATCCTTTGTGAAGTTATGAGTCAAAATTAAAAAAAGTGTACAGCAGGCGCTGGGAAGCATTTTTAAGCAATAAAAACAGCAAATGTTTGTTAAACTCCAACCAAAGCGTTGGGATTCAAACCACTGCCTGTAACTAGTATAAAGGGGAGAGTTTTACTCTTAAATGCAAGAGAATTTACTTGGAAAGCATCCTTTGTGAAGTTATGAGTAAAAATTAAAACAAGTGTACAGCAGGCGCTGGGAAGCATTTTTAAGCGATATAAAATGCAAATGTGTGTAAAATTCACAAACCACAACCTGTAACAAGGATAAAGGGGAGAGTTCTACTCGAAAAAGCAAGAGAATTTGCTGGGAAAGCATCATTTGTGAAGTTATGAGTCAAAATAAAAAAAGTGTACAGCAGGCGCTGGGAAGCATTTTTAAGAAATAAAAACAGCAAATGTGTGTAAAACTCAGACCAAAGCTTTGGGATTAAAACCACTGCCCGTAATTAGTATAACAGGGAGAGTTATACTCCAAAAAACAAGAGACTATACTTGGAAAGCATCCTTTGTGAAGTTATGAGTCAAAATTAAACAAAGTGTACAGCAGGCGCTGGGAAGCATTTTTAAGCAATAAAAACAGCAAATGTGTGTAAAACTCCAACCAAAGCTTTGGGATTCAAACCACTGACTGTAACTAGTATAAAGGGAAGAGTTTTACTCTAAAATGCAAGAGAATTTACTTGGAAAGCATCCTTTGTGAAGTTATGAGTCAAAATTAAAAAAAGTGTACAGCAGGCGCTGGGAAGCATTTTTAAGCAATAAAAACAGCAAATGTTTGTAAAACCCGAACCAAAGCTTTGGGATTCAAACCACTGCCTGTAACTTGTATAAAGGGGAGAGTTTTACTCTAAAAAGCAAGAGAATGTACTGGGAAAGCATCCTTTGTGAAGTTATGAGTTTCAATAAACAAAGTGTACAGCAGAGGGAGCTGGGGAGCATTTTTAAGCAATAAAAACTGCAAATGTGTGTAAAACTCCAAGCAAAGCTTTGGGATTCAAACCACTGCCTGTAACTAGTATAAAGGGGAGAGTTTTACTCTTAAATGCAAGAGAATTTACTTGGAAAGCATCCTTTGTGAAGTTATGAGTAAAAATAAAAAAAGTGTACAGCAGGCGCTGGGAAGCATTTTTAAGCAATAAAAACTGCAAACGTTTGTAAAAGTCTAACCAAAGCTTTGGGATTCAAACCACTGCCTGTAACTAGTATAAAGGGGAGAGTTTTACTCTAAAAAGCAAGAGAATGTACTAGGAAAGCATCCTTTGTGAAGTTATGAGTTTCAATAAACAAAGTGTACAGCAGAGGGAGCTGAATTTAAATGAATCCTTTGTGAAGTTATGAGTAAAAATAAAAAAAGTGTACAGCAGGCGCTGGGAAGCATTTTTAAGCAATAAAAACTGCAAATGTGTGTAAAACTCCTACCAAAGCTTTGGGATTCAAACCACTGACTGTAACTAGTATAAAGGGGAGTGTTTTACTCTAAAATGCAAGAGAATTTACTTGGAAATCATCCTTTTTGAAGTTTTGAGTCAAAATAAAACATTTGTACAGTCGGCGCTGGGAAGCATTTTTAAGCAATAAAAACAGCAAATGTGTGTAAAACTCCAACCAAAGCTTTGGGATTCAAACCACTCCCTGTAACTAGTATCAAGGGGAGAGTTCTGCTCTAAAAAGCAAGATAATTTACTGGGAAAGCATCCTTTGTGAAGTTATGAGTCAAAATAAAAAAAGTGTACAGCAGGCACTGGGAAGCATTTTTCAGCGATAAAAACTGCAAATGTGTGTAAAACTCCAACCAAAGCTTAGGGATTCAAACCACTGCCTGTAACTAGTAAAAACAGGAGAGTTCTACTCGAAAAAGCAAAATAATTTACTGGGAAAGCATCCTTTGTGAAGTTATGAGTCAAAATAAAAAAAGTGTACAGCAGGCGCTGGGAAGCATTTTTCAGCAATAAAAACTGCAAATGTGTGTAAAACTCAGACCAAAGCTTTGGGATTAAAACCACTGCCCGTAATTAGTATAACAGGGAGAGTTATACTCCAAAAAACAAGAGACTATACTTGGAAAGCATCCTTTGTGAAGTTATGAGTCAAAATTAAAAAAAGTGTACAGCAGGCGCTGGGAAGCATTTTTAAGCAATAAAAACAGCAAATGTGTGTAAAACTCCAACCAAAGCTTTGGGATTCAAACCACTGACTGTAACTAGTATAAAGGGAAGAGTTTTACTCTAAAATGCAAGAGAATTTACTTGGAAAGCATCCTTTGTGAAGTTATGAGTCAAAATTAAAAAAAGTGTACAGCAGGCGCTGGGAAGCATTTTTAAGCAATAAAAACAGCAAATGTGTGTAAAATTCCAACCAAAGCTTTGGGATTCAAACCACTGCCTGTAACTAGTATAAAGCGGAGAGTTTTACTCTTAAATGCAAGAGAATTTACTTGGAAAGCATACTTTGTGAAGTTATGAGTTTCAATAAAAAACGTGTACAGCAGAGGAAGCTGGGGAGCATTTTTAAGCAATAAAAACAGCAAATGTTTGTTAAACTCCAACCGAAGCGTTGGGATTCAAACCACTGCCTGTAACTAGTATAAAGGGGAGAGTTTTACTCTTAAATGCAAGAGAATTTACTTGGAAAGCATCCTTTGTGAAGTTATGAGTAAAAATTAAAACAAGTGTACAGCAGGCGCTGGGAAGCATTTTTAAGCAATAAAAACTGCAAATGTTTGTAAAACCCGAACCAAAGCTTTGGGATTCAAACCACTGCCTGTAACTTGTATAAAGGGGAGAGTTTTACTCTAAAAAGCAAGAGAATGTACTGGGAAAGCATCCTTTGTGAAGTTATGAGTTTCAATAAACAAAGTGTACAGCAGAGGGAGCTGGGGAGCATTTTTAAGCAATAAAAACTGCAAATGTGTGTAAAACTCCAACCAAAGCTTTGGGATTCAAACCACTGCCTGTAACTAGTATAAAGGGGAGAGTTTTACTCTTAAATGCAAGAGAATTTACTTGGAAAGCATCCTTTGTGAAGTTATGAGTAAAAAAAAAAAAAGTGTACAGCAGGCGCTGGGAAGCATTTTTAAGCAATAAAAACTGCAAATGTTTGTAAAAGTCCAACCAAAGCTTTGGGATTCAAACCACTGCCTGTAACTAGTATAAAGGGGAGAGTTTTACTCTAAAAAGCAAGAGAATGTACTAGGAAAGCATCCTTTGTGAAGTTATGAGTTTCAATAAACAAAGTGTACAGCAGAGGGAGCTGAATTTAAATGAATCCTTTGTGAAGTTATGAGTAAAAATAAAAAAAGTGTACAGCAGGCGCTGGGAAGCATTTTAAGCAATAAAAACTGCAAATGTGTGTAAAACTCCAACCAAAGCTTTGGGATTCAAACCACTGCCTGTAACTAGTATAAACGGGAGAGTTCTACTCGAAAAAGCAAAATAATTTACTGGGAAAGCATCCTTTGTGAAGTTATGAGTCAAAATAAAAAAAGTGTACAGCAGGCGCTGGGAAGCATTTTTAAGCAATAAAAACTGCAAATGTTTGTAAAAGTCCAACCAAAGCTTTGGGATTCAAACCACTGCCTGTAACTAGTATAAAAGGGAGAGTTTTACTCTAAAAAGCAAGAGAATGTACTAGGAAAGCATCCTTTGTGAAGTTATGAGTTTCAATAAACAAAGTGTACAGCAGAGGGAGCTGGGGAGCATTTTTAAGCAATAAAAACTGCAAATGTGTGTAAAACTCCAACCAAAGCTTTGGGATTAGAACCACTGCCTGTAACTAGTATAAAGGGGAGAGTTTTACTCTAAAATGCAAGAGAATTTACTTGGAAAGCATCCTTTGTGAAGTTATGAGTCAAAATGAAAAAGTTTCAGCAATAAAAACTGCAAATGTTTGTAAAACTCCAACCAAAGCTTTGGGATTCAAACCACTGCCTGTAACTAGTATAAAGGGGGTAGTTTTACTCAAAAAGGCAAGAGAATTTACTGGGAAAGCATCTTTGTGAAGTTATGAGTTACAATAAAAAAAGTGTACAGCAGAGGGAGCTGGGGAGCATTTTTAAGTCACAAAAACAGCAAATGTGTGTAAAACTCCAACCAAAGCTTTGGGATTCAAACCACTGCCTGTAACTAGTATAACGGGGAGATTTTTACTCGAAAAAGCACGAGACTTTCCTTTGTGAATTTAAAAGTGAAAATAAAAAAGTGTACAGCAGGCGCTGCGAAGTTTTTTTAAGCAATAAAAACAGCAAATGTGTGTCAAACTCCAACCAAAGCTTTGGGATTCAAACCACAGCCTGTAACTAGTATAAAGGGGAGAGTTCTACTCGAAAAGGCAAGAGAATTTACTGGGAAAGCATCCTTTGTGAAGTTATGAGTCAAAATAAAAAAAGTGTACAGCAGGCACTGGGAAGCATTTTTCAGCGATAAAAACTGCAAATGTGTGTAAAACTCCAACCAAAGCTTTGGGATTCAAACCACTGCCTGTAACTAGTATCAAGGGGAGAGTTCTACTCTAAAAAGCAAGATAATTTACTGGGAAAGCATCCTTTGTGAAGTTATGAGTCAAAATAAAAAAAGTGTACAGCAGGCACTGGGAAGCATTTTTCAGCGATAAAAACTGCAAATGTGTGTAAAACTCCAACCAAAGCTTTGGGATTCAAACCACTGCCTGTAACTAGTATAAACGGGAGAGTTCTACTCGAAAAAGCAAAATAATTTACTGGGAAAGCATCCATTGTGAAGTTATGAGTCAAAATAAAAAAAGTGTACAGCAGGCGCTGGGAAGCATTTTTAAGCAAAAAAAACTGCAAATGTTTGTAAAACTCCAACCAAAGCTTTGGGATTCAAACCACTGCCTGTAACTAGTATAAAGGGGAGAGTCTTACTCAAAAAAGCAAGAGAATTTACTGGGAAAGCATCCTTTGTGAAGTTATGAGTTAAAGTAAAACATTTGTACAGTCGGCGCTGGGAAGCATTTTTAAGCAATAAAAACAGCAATTGTGTGTAAAACTCCAACCAAAGCTTTGGGATTCAAACCACTGCCTGTAACTAGTATCAAGGGGAGAGTTCTACTCTAAAAAGCAAGATAATTTACTGGGAAAGCATCCTTTGTGAAGTTATGAGTCAAAATAAAAAAAGTGTACAGCAGGCACTGGGAAGCATTTTTCAGCGATAAAAACTGCAAATGTGTGTAAAACTCCAACCAAAGCTTTGGGATTCAAACCACTGCCTGTAACTAGTATAAACGGGAGAGTTCTACTCGAAAAAGCAAAATAATTTACTGGGAAAGCATCCTTTGTGAAGTTATGAGTCAAAATAAAAAAAGTGTACAGCAGGCGCTGGGAAGCATTTTTAAGCAAAAAAAACTGCAAATGTTTGTAAAACTCCAACCAAAGCTTTGGGATTCAAACCACTGCCTGTAACTAGTATAAAGGGGAGAGTTTTACTCAAAAAAGCAAGAGAATTTACTGGGAAAGCATCTTTGTGAAGTTATGAGTTACAAGATAAAAAGTGTACAGCAGATGGAGCTGGGGAGCATTTTTAAGTCATAAAAACAGCAAATGTGTGTAAAACTCCAACCAAAGCTTTGGGATTGAAACCACTGCCTGTAACTCGTATAAAGGGGAGAGTTTTACTCGAAAAGGCAAGAGGATTTACTGGGAAAGCATCCTTTGTGAAGTTATGAGTTAAAATAAAAAAAGTGTACAGCAGGTGCTGGGAAGCATTTTTAAGCAATAAAAACTGCAAATGTTTGTAAAACCCGAACCAAAGATTTGGGATTAAAACCACTGCCTGTAACTAGTATAAAGGGGAGAGTTTTACTCTAAAAAGCAAGAGAATTTACTGGGAAAGCATCCTTTGTGAAGTTATGAGTTACAATAAAAAAAGTGGACAGCAGAGGGAGCTGGGAAGCATTTTTAAGCAATAAAAACAGCAAATGTGTGTAAAACTCCAACCAAAGCTTTGGGATTCAAACCACTGCCTGTAACTAGTATAAAGGGTAGAGTTTTACTCTAAAAAGCAAGAGAATTTACTGGGAAAGCATCCTTTGTGAAGTTATGAGTTACAATAAAAAAAGTGTAAAGCAGAGGGAGCTGGGAAGTATTTTTAAGCAATAAAATCTGCAAATGTGTGTAAAACTCCTACCAAAGCTTTGGGATTCAAACCACTGACTGTAACTAGTATAAAGGGGAGAGTTTTACTCTAAAATGCAAGAGAATTTACTTGGAAATCATCCTTTTTGAAGTTTTGAGTCAAAATAAAAAATTTGTACAGTCGGCGCTGGGAAGCATTTTTAAGCAATAAAAACAGCAAATGTGTGTAAAACTCCAACCAAAGCTTTGGGATTCAAACCACTGCCTGTAACTAGTATAAACGGGAGAGTTCTACTCGAAAAAGCAAAATAATTTACTGGGAAAGCATCCTTTGTGAAGTTATGAGTCACAAGAAAAAAAGTGTACAGCAGGCGCTGGGAAGCATTTTTAAGCAAAAAAAACTGCAAATGTTTGTAAGACTCCAACCAAAGCTTTGGGATTCAAACCACTGCCTGTAACTAGTATAAAGGGGAGAGATTTACTCTTAAATGCAAGAGAATTTACTTGGAAAGCATCCTTTGTGAAGTTTTGAGTAAAAATTAAAACAAGTGTACAGCAGGCGCTGGGAAGCATTTTTAAGCAAAAAAAACTGCAAATGTTTGTAAAACTCCAACCAAAGCTTTGGGATTCAAACCACTGCCTGTAACTTGTATAAAGGGGAGAGTTTTACTCTAAAAAGCAAGAGAATGTACTGGGAAAGCATCCTTTGTGAAGTTATGAGTTACAATAAAAAAAGTGGACAGCAGAGGGAGCTGGGAAGCATTTTTAAGCAATAAAAACAGCAAATGTGTGTAAAACTCCAACCAAAGCTTTGGGATTCAAACCACTGCCTGTAACTAGTATAAAGGGTAGAGTTTTACTCTAAAAAGCAAGAGAATTTACTGGGAAAGCATCCTTTGTGAAGTTATGAGTTACAATAAAAAAAGTGTAAAGCAGAGGGAGCTGGGAAGTATTTTTAAGCAATAAAATCTGCAAATGTGTGTAAAACTCCTACCAAAGCTTTGGGATTCAAACCACTGACTGTAACTAGTATAAAGGGGAGAGTTTTACTCTAAAATGCAAGAGAATTTACTTGGAAATCATCCTTTTTGAAGTTTTGAGTCAAAATAAAAAATTTGTACAGTCGGCGCTGGGAAGCATTTTTAAGCAATAAAAACAGCAAATGTGTGTAAAACTCCAACCAAAGCTTTGGGATTCAAACCACTGCCTGTAACTAGTATAAACGGGAGAGTTCTACTCGAAAAAGCAAAATAATTTACTGGGAAAGCATCCTTTGTGAAGTTATGAGTCACAAGAAAAAAAGTGTACAGCAGGCGCTGGGAAGCATTTTTAAGCAAAAAAAACTGCAAATGTTTGTAAGACTCCAACCAAAGCTTTGGGATTCAAACCACTGCCTGTAACTAGTATAAAGGGGAGAGATTTACTCTTAAATGCAAGAGAATTTACTTGGAAAGCATCCTTTGTGAAGTTTTGAGTAAAAATTAAAACAAGTGTACAGCAGGCGCTGGGAAGCATTTTTAAGCAAAAAAAACTGCAAATGTTTGTAAAACTCCAACCAAAGCTTTGGGATTCAAACCACTGCCTGTAACTTGTATAAAGGGGAGAGTTTTACTCTAAAAAGCAAGAGAATGTACTGGGAAAGCATCCTTTGTGAAGTTATGAGTTTCAATAAACAAAGTGTACAGCAGAGGGAGCTGGGGAGCATTTTTAAGCAATAAAAACTGCAAATGTGTGTAAAACTCCAACCAAAGCTTTGGGATTCAAACCACTGCCTGGAACTAGTATAAAGGGGACAGTTTTATTCTAAAAAGCAAGAGAATTTACTAAGAAACCATCCTTTGTGAAGTTATGAGTTACAATAAAAAAAAGTGTACAGCAGAGGGAGCTGGGGAGCATTTTTAAGTCATAAAAAAAGCAAATGTGTGTAAAACTCCAACCAAAGCTTTGGGATTCAAACCACTGCATGTAACTAGTATAAAGGGGAGAGTTTTACTCTAAAATGCAAGAGAATTTACTTGGAAAGCAACCTTTGTGAAGTTATGAGTCAAAATGAAAAAAGTGTACAGCAGGCGCTGGGAAGCATTTTTTAGCAATAAAAACAGCAAATGTGTGTAAAACTCCTACCAAAGCTTTGGGATTCAAACCACTGAATGTAACTAGTATAAAGGGGAGAGTTTTACTCTAAAATGCAAGAGAATTTACTTGGAAATCATCCTTTTTGAAGTTTTGAGTCAAAATAAAAAATTTGTACAGTCGGCGCTGGGAAGCATTTTTTAGCAATAAAAACAGCAAATGTGTGTAAAACTCCAACCAAAGCTTTGGGATTCAAACCACGGCCTGTAACTAGTATAAAGGGGAGAGTTTTACTCTAAAAAGCAAGAGAATTTACAGGTAAAGCTTCCTTTGTGAAGTTATGAGTCAAAATAAAAAAAGTCCACAGCAGAGGGAGCTGGGAAGCATTTTTAAGCAATAAAAACAGCAAATGTGTGTAAAACTCCAACCAAAGCTTTGGGATTCAAACCACTGCCTGTAACAAGTATAACGGGTAGAGTTATACTCCAAAAAACAAGAGACTTTACTGGGAAAGCATCCTTTGTGAAGTTATCAGTGAAAATAAAAAAATTGTTTAGCAGGCGCTGGGAAGCATTTTTAAGCAATAAAAACAGCAAATGTGTGTAAATATCCAACCAAATCTTTGGGATTCAAACCACTGCCTGTAACTAGTATAAAGGGTAGAGTTTTACTCTAAAAAGCAAGAGAATTTACTGGGAAAGCATCCTTTGTGAAGTTATGAGTTACAGTAAAAAAAGTGTACAGCAGAGGGAGCTGGGAAGCATTTTTAAGCAATAAAAACAGCAAATGTATGTAAAAATCCAACCAAAGCTTTGGGATTCAAACCACTGCCTGTAACTAGTATAAAGGGTAGAGTTTTACTCTAAAAAGCAAGAGAATTTACTGGGAAAGCATCCTTTGTGAAGTTATGAGTCAAAATAAAAAAAGTGTACAGCAGGCGCTGGGAAGCATTTTTAAGCAAAGAAAAACTGCAAATGTTTGTAAAACTCCAACCAAAGCTTTGGGTTTCAAACCACTGCCTGTAAATAGTATAAAGGGTAGAGTTTTACTCTAAAATGCAAGAGAATTTACTGGGAAAGCATCCTTTGTGAAGTTATGAGTTACAATAAAAAAAAGTGTACAGCAGAGGGAGCTGGGAAGCATTTTTAAGCAATAAAAACTGCAAAGGTGTGTAAAACTCCAACCAAAGCTTTGGAATTCAAACCACTGCCTGTAACTAGGATAAAGTGGAGAGTTTTCTCTAAAATGCAAGAGACTTTTCTGGGAAAGCATCCTTTGTGAAGTTATGAGTCAAATTAAAAAAAGTGTACAGCAGGCGCTGGGAAGCATTTTTAAGCAATAAAAACAGCAAATGTGTGTCAAACTCCAACCAAAGCTTTGGGATTCAAATCACTGTCTGTAACTAGTATAAAGGGGAGAGCGCTACTCTAAAAAGCAAGATACTTTCCTGGGAAAGCATCCTTTGTGAAGTTATGAGTTACAATAAAAAGGTGTCAAGCAGAGGGAGCTGGGAAGCATTTTTAAGCAATAAAAACTGCAAATGTGTGTAAAATTCCAACCAAAGCTTTGGGATTCAAACCACTGACTGTACCTAGTATAAAGGGGAGAGTTCTACTCTAAAAAGCAAGAGACTTTCCTGGGAAAGCATCCTTTGTGAAGTTATGAGTTACAATAAAAAAATGTGTCGAGCAGAGGAAGCTGGGAAGCATTTTTAAGCAATCAAAACTGCAAATGTGTGTAAAACTCCAACCAAAGCTTTGGGATTCAAACCACTGACTGTAACTAGTATAAAGGGGAGAGTTTTACTCTAAATTGCAAGAGAATTTACTTGGAAATCATCCTTTGTGAAGTTATGAGTCAAAATAAAACACGTGTACAGCAGGCGCTGGGAAGCATTTTTAAGCGATAAAAACTCCAAATGTGTGTAAAATTTCAACCAAAACTTTGGGATTCAAACCACTGCCTGTAACTAGTATAAAGGGGAGAGTTCTTCTCTAAAAAGCAAGAGACTTTACTGGGAAAGAATCATTTGGGAAGTTATGAGTCAAAATAAAAAAAGTCCACAGCAGAGGGAGCTGGGTAGCATTTTTAAGCAATAAAAACAGCAAATGTGTGTAAAACTCCAACCAAAGCTTTGGGATTCAAACCACTGCCTGTAACTAGTATAAAGGGGAGAGTTTTACTCTAAAATGCAAGAGACTTTACTGGGAAAGCATCCTTTGTGGAGTTATGAGTTACAATAAAAAAAAGTGTACAGCAGAGGGAGCTGTGAAGCATTTTTAAGCGATAAAAACTCCAAATGTGTGTAAAATTTCACCCAAAGCTTTGGGATTCAAACCACTGCCTGTAACTAGTATAAAGGGGAGAGTTCTTCTCTAAAAAGCAAGAGACTTTACTGGGAAATAATCCTTTGTGAAGTTATGAGTTACAATAAAAAAAGTGTACAGCAGAGGGAGCTGTGAAGCATTTTTAAGCAATAAAAACTGCAAATGTGTGTAAAACTCCAACCAAAGCTTTGGGATACAAACCACGGCCTGTAACTAGTATAAAGGGGAGAGTTTTACTCTAAAATGCAAGAGAAGTTATTGTAAAGCATCCTTTGTGAAATTATGAGTCAAAATAAAAAAAGTCCACAGCAGAGGGAGCAGGGAAGCATTTTTAAGCAATAGAAACTGCAAATGTGTGTAAACCTCCAACCAAAGCTTTGGGATTCAAACCACTGCCTGTAACTAGTTTTAAGGGGAGAGTTCTACTCTAAAAAGCAAGAGACTTTACGGGGAAATACTCCTTTGTGAAGTTATGAGTGAAAATAAAAAAAATGTACAGCAGGCGCTGGGAAGCATTTTTCAGAAATAAAAACAGCAAATGTGTGTAAAACTCCAACCAAAGCTTTGGGATTCAAACCACTGCCTGTAACTAGTATCACGGGGAGAGTTATTTTCCAAAAAACAAGAGAGTTTACTGGGAAAGCATCCTTTGTGAAGGTATGAGTGAAAATAAAAAAAGTGTATAGCAGGCGCTGGGAAGCATTTTTAAGCAATAAAAACAGCAAATGTGTGTAAATATCCAACCAAAGCTTTGGGATTCAAATCACTGCCTGTAACTAGTATCATGGGGAGAGTTATACTCCAAAAAACAAGAGACTTTCCTGGGAAAGCATCCTTTGTGAAGTTATGAAATACAAGAAAAAAAGTGTCCAGCAGAAGGAGCTGGGAAGCATTTTTAAGCAATAAAAACTGCAAATGTTTGCAAAACTCCAACCAAAGCTTTGGGATTCAAACCACTGCCTGTAACTCGTATAAAGGGGAGAGTTTTACTCTAAAATGCAAGTGACTTTACTGGGAAAGCATCTTTGTGAAGTTATGAGTCAAAATAAAAAAAGTGTATAGCAGGCGCTGGGAAGCATTTTTAAGCAATAAAAACAACAAATGTGTGTAAATATCCAACCAAAGCTTTGGGATTCAAACGGCTGCCTGTAACTCGTATAAAGGGGAGAGTTTTACTCTAAAATGCAAGAGACTTTACTGGGAAAGCATCCTTTGGGAAGTTATGATTTACAATAAAAAAAAGTGTACAGCAGAGGGAGCTGTGAAGCATTTTTAAGCAATAAAAACAGCAAATGTGTGTAAAACTACAACCAAAGCTTTGGGATTCAAACCACTGCCTGTAACTAGTATAAAGGGGAGAGTTTTACTCTAAAATACAAGAGAATTTACTTGGAAAGCATCCTTTGTGAAGTTATGAGTCAAAATAAAAAAAGTGTACAGCAGGCGCTGGGAAGCATTTTTCAGCAATAAAAACTGCAAATGTTTGTAAAACTCCAACCAAAGCTTTGGGATTAAAACCTCTACCTGTAACTAGTATAAAGGGGAGAGTTTTACTCTAAAATGCAAGAGACTTTACTGGGAAAGCATCCTTTGTGAAGTTATGATTTACAATAAAAAAAAGTGTACAGCAGAGGGAGCTGTGAAGCATTTTTAAGCAATAAAAACTGCGAATGTGTGTAAAACTCCAACCAAATATTTGGGATACAAACCACGGCCTGTAACTAGTATAAAGGGGAGAGTTTTACTCTAAAAAGCAAGAGAATTTACAGGTAAAGCTTCCTTTGTGAAGTTATGAGTCAAAATAAAAAAAGTCCACAGCAGAGGGAGCTGGGAAGCATTTTTAAGCAATAAAAACAGCAAATGTGTGTAAAACTCCAACCAAAGCTTTGGGATTCAAACCACTGCCTGTAACTAGTATAACGGGTAGAGTTATACTCCAAAAAACAAGAGACTTTACTGGGAAAGCATCCTTTATGAAGTTATCAGTGAAAATAAAAAAATTGTTTAGCAGGCGCTGGGAAGCATTTTTAAGCAATAAAAACAGCAAATGTGTGTAAATATCCAACCAAAGTTTTGGGATTCAAATCACTGCCTGTAACTAGTATAATGGGTAGAGTTATACTCCAAAAAACAAGAGACTTTACTGGGAAAGCATCCTTTGTGAAGTTATGAATTACAAGAAAAAAAGTGTCCAGCAGAAGGAGCTGGGAGGCATTTTTAAGCAATAAAAATTGCAAATGTTTGTAAAACTCCAACCAAAGCTTTGGGATTCAAACCACTGCCTGTAACTCGTATAAAGGGGAGAGTTTTACTCTAAAATGCAAGAGACTTTACTGGGAAAGCATCTTTGTGAAGTTATGAGTTACAATAAAAAAAGTGTATAGCAAGCGCTGGGAAGCATTTTTAAGCAATAAAAACAGCAAATGTGTGTAAATATCCAACCAAAGCTTTGGGATTCAAACCACTGCCTGTAACTCGTATAAAGGGGAGAGTTTTACTCTAAAAAGCAAGAGAATTTTCTGGGAAAGAATCCTTTGTGAAGTTATGAGTTACAACAAAAAAAAGTATACAGCAGAGGGAGCTGTGAAGCATTTTTAAGCAATAAAAACTGCAAATATGTGTAAAACTCTAACCAAAGATTTGGGATACAAACCAAAGCCTGTAACTAGTATAAAGGGGAGAGTATTACTCTAAAAAGCAAGAGAATTTTCTGGGAAAGAATCCTTTGTGAAGTTATGAGTTACAATAAAAAAAAAGTGGACAGCAGAGGGAGCTAGGAAGCATTTTTAAGCAATAAAAACTGCAAATGTGGGTAAAACACCAACCAAAGCTTTGGGATTCAAACCACTGCCTGTAACTAGTATCAAGGGGAGAGTTATACTCTAAAAAGCAAGATAATTTCCTGGGAAAGCATCCTTTGTGAAGTTATGAGTTACAATAAAAAAAAGTGTCCAGCAGAGGGAGCTGTGAAGCATTTTTAAGCAATAAAAACTGCAAATGTGTGTAAAACTCCAACCAAAGCTTCGGGATACAAACCATGGCCTGTAACTAGTATAAAGGGGAGAGTTTTACTCTAAAATGCAAGAGACGTTATTGGAAAGCATCCTTTGTGAAGTTATGAGTCAAAAAAAAAATGTGTATAGCAGGCGCTGGGAAGCATTTTTAAGCAATAAAAACTGCAAATGTTTGTAAAACTCCAACCAAAGCTTTTGGATTCAAACCACTGCCTGTAACTAGTATAAAGGGGCGAGTTCTAATCTAAAACGCAAGAGAGTTTACTGGGAAAGCATCCTTTGTGAAGTTATAAGTGAAAATAAAAAAAGTGTACAGCAGGCATTGGGAAGCATTTTTAAGCAATAAAAACAGCAAATGTGTGTAAACATCCAAGCAAAGCTTTGGGATTCAAACCACTGCCTGTAACTAGTATAAAGGGGAGAGTTTTACTCCAAAATGCAAGAGACTTCACTGGGAAAGCATCCTTTGTGAAGTTATGAGTTACAATTAAAAAAAGTGGACAGCAGAGGGAGCTGGGAAGCATTTTAAACCAATAAAAACTGCAAATGTGTGTAAAACTCCAAACAAAGCTTTGGGATTCAAACCACTGCCTGTAAATAGCATAACGGGGAGAGTTCTACTCTAAAAATCAAGAGAATTTTCTGGGAAAGCATCCTTTGTTAAGTTATGAGTCAAAATAAAAAAATTGTACAGCAGGCGCTGGGAAGCATTTTTAAGCAATAAAAACAGCAAATGTGTGTAAAACTCCAACCAAAGCTTTGGGATTCAAACCACTGCCTGTAACTAGAATAACGGGGAGAGTTATACTCTAAAATACAATAGACTTTACTGGGAAAGCATCCTTTGTGAAGTTATGAGTCAAAATAAATAAAATTCTACAGCAGGCGCTGGGAAGCCTTTTTAAGCAATAAAAACAGCAAATGTGTGGAAACCTCCAACCAAAGCTTTGGGATTCAAATCACTGCCTGTAACTAGTATAAAGGTGAGAGTTTTACTCCAAAATGCAAGAGACTTCACTGGGAAAGCATCCTTTGTGAAGTTATGAGTTACAATAAAAGAAAGTGGAAAGCAGAGGGAGCTGGGAAGCATTGTTAAGCAATAAAAACTGCAAATGTGTGTAAAACTCCAACCAAAGCTTTTGGATTCAAACCACTGCCTGTAACAAGTATAAAGGGGAGAGTTTTACTCTGAAAAGCAAGAGAATTTTCTGGGAAAGCATCCTTTGTGAAGTTATGAGTTACCAAAAAAAGTGTACAGCAGAGGGAGCTAGGAAGCATTTTTAAGCAATAAAAACTGCAAATGTGGGTAAAACTCCAACCAAAGCTTTGGGATTCAAACCACTGCCTGTAACTAGAATCAAGGGGAGAATTCTACTCTAAAAAGCAAGAGAATTTCCTGGGAAAGCATCCTTTGTGAAGTTATGAGTTACAATAAAAAAAGTGTACAGCAGAGTGAGCTGGGAACCATTGTTAAGCAATAGAAACTGCAAATGTGTGTAAAACTCCAACCAAAGCTTTGGGATTCAAACCACTGCCTGTAACTAGTATAAAGGAGAGAGTTTTACTCTAAAATGCAAGAGAATTTACTTGGAAAGCTTCTTTTGTGAAGTTATGAGTCAAAATAAAAACATTGTACAGCAGGCGCTGGGAAGCATTTTTAAGCAATAAAAACAGCAAATGTGTGTAAAACTCCAACCAAAGCTTTGGGATTCAAACCACTGCCTGTAACAAGTATAAAGGGGAGAGTTTTACTCTGAAAAGCAAGAGAATTTTCTGGGAAAGCATCCTTTGTGAAGTTATGAGAAAAAAGTGTACAGCAGACGGAGCTGCGAAGCATTTTTAAGCAATAAAAACTGCAAATGTGTGTAAAACTCCAACCAAAGCTTTGGGATTCAAACCACTGCCTGTAACTAGTATAACGGGGAGAGTTCTACTCTAAAAATCAAGAGAATTTTCTGGGAAAGCATCCTTTGTGAAGTTATGAGTCAAAATAAAAAAATTGTACAGCAGGCGCTGGGAAGCATTTTTAAGCAATAAAAACTGCAAATGTGTGTAAAACTCCAACCAAAGCTTTGGGATTCAAACCACTGCCTGTAACAAGTATAAAGGGGAGAGTTTTACTATGAAAAGCAAGAGAATTTTCTGGGAAAGCATCCTTTGTGAAGTTATGAGTTACAAAAAAAAAGTGTACAGCAGAGGGAGCTGTGAAGCATTTTTAAGCAATAAAAACTGCAAATGTGTGTAAAACTCCAAACAAAGCTTTGGGATTCAAACCACTGCCTGTAACTAGTATAAAAGGGGAGAGTTCTACTCGAAAAAGCAAGAGAATTTACTGGGAAAGCATCCTTTGTGAAGTTATGAGTCAAAATAAAAAAAGTGTACAACAGGCGCTGGGAAGCATTTTTAAGCAATAAAAACTGCAAATGTTTGTAAAACTCCAACCAAAGCTTTGGGATTCAAACCACTGCCTGTAACTAGTATAATGGGGAGAGTTCTACTCTCAAAAGCAAGAGACCTTACTGGGAAACCATGCTTTGTGAAGTTATGAGTGAAAATAAAAAAAGTGTACAGCAGGTGCTGGGAAGCATTTTTAAGCAATAAAAACTGCAAAGGTGTGTAAAACTCCAACCAAAGCTTCGGGATTCAAACCACTGCCTGTAACTAGTATAAAGGGGATTGTTTTACGCTAAAAAGCAAGAGAATTAACTGGGTAAGCATCCTTTGTGAAGTTATGAGTCACAATAAAAAAAGTGTATAGCAGGCGCTGGGAAGCATTTTTAAGCAACAAAAACTGCAAATGTTTGTAAAACTCCAACCAAAGCTTTGGGATTCAAACCACTGCCTGTAACTAGTATAAAGGGGAGAGTTTTACTCTAAAATGCAAGATAATTTACTGGGAAAGAATCCTTTGTGAAGTTATGAGTTACAATAAAAAAAAGTGGACAGCAGAGGGAGCTAGGAAGCATTTTTAAGCAATAAAAACTGCAAATGTGGGTAAAAAAACAACCAAAGCTTTGGGATTCAAACCACTGCCTGTCACTAGTATCAAGGGGAGAGTTCTACTCTAAAAAGCAAGAGAATTTCCTGGGAAAGCATCCTGTGTGAAGTTATGAGTTACAATAAAAAAAAGTGTACAGCAGAGGGAGCTGGGAAGCATTTTTAAGCAATAGAAACTGCAAATGTGTGTAAAACTCCAACCAAAGCTTTGGGATTCAAACCACTGCCTGTAACTAGTATAAAGGAGAGATTTTTACTCTAAAATGCAAAAGAATTTACTTGGAAAGCTTCCTTTGTGAAGTCTTGAGTCAAAATAAAAAAAGTGGACAGCAGGTGCTGGGAAGCATTTTTAAGCAATAAAAAAAGGCAATTGTGTGTAAAAATCTAACCAAAGCTTTGGGATTCAAACCACTGCCTGTAACTCGTATAAAGGGGAGAGTTTTACTCGAAAAAGCAAGAGAATTTATTGGGAAAGCATTCTTTGTGAAGTTAGGAGTTACAATAAAAAAAGTGTACAGCAGAGGGAGCTGGGAAGCATTTTTAAGCAATAAAAACAGCAAATGTTTGTAAAACTCCAACCAAAGCTTCGGGATTCAAACCACTGCCTGTAACTAGTATAAAGGGGAGAATTTTACTCTAAAATGCAAGAGAATTTACTTGGAAAGCATCCTGTCTGAAGTTATGAGTCAAAATAAAAAAAGTCTACAGCAGACGCTGTGAAGCATTTTTAAGCAATGAAAACTGCAAATGTTTGTAAAACTCCAACCAAAGCTTTGGGATTCAAACCACTGCCTGTAACGAGTATAAAGGGGAGAGTTTTACTCTAAAAAGCAAGAGAATTTACTGGGAAAGCATCCTTTGTTAACTATTGAGTGAAAATAAAAAAAGTGTACAGCAGGCGCTGGGAAGCATTTTTCAGCAATGAAAACTGCAAATGTGTGTAAAACTCCAACCAAAGCTTTGGGATTCAAACCACTGACTGTAACTAGTAAAAAGGGGAGAGGTCTCCTCTAAAAAGCAAGAGACTTTAATGGGAAAGCATCCTTTGTGAAGTTATGAGTGAAAATAAAAAAAGTGGACAGCAGTCGCTGGGAAGCATTTTTTATGCAATAAAAAAAGAAAATGTGTGTAAAACTCCAACCAAAGCTTTGGGATTCAAACCACTGCCTGTAACTAGTTTAAAGGGGTTAGTTTTACTAAAAAAAGCAAGAGAATTTACTGGGAAAGAATCCTTTGTGAAGTTATGAGTTACAAAAAAAAGTGTACAGCAGAGGGAGCTGGGTAGCATTTTTAAGCAATAAAAACTGCAAAGGTGTGTAAAACTCCAACCAAAGCTTCGGGATTCAAACCACTGCCTGTAACTAGTATAAAGGGGATTGTTTTACGCTAAAAAGCAAGGGAATTAACTGGGTAAGCATCCTTTGTGAAGTTATGAGTCACAATAAAAAAAGTGTATAGCAGGCGCTGGGAAGCATTTTTAAGCAACAAAAACTGCAAATGTTTGTAAAACTCCAACCAAAGCTTTGGGATTCAAACCACTGCCTGTAACTAGTATAAAGGGGAGAGTTTTACTCTAAAATGCAAGAGAATTTACTGGGAAAGAATCCTTTGTGAAGTTATGAGTTACAATAAAAAAAAGTGGACAGCAGAGGGAGCTAGGAAGCATTTTTAAGCAATAAAAACTGCAAATGTGGGTAAAAAACCAACCAAAGCTTTGGGATTCAAACCACTGCCTGTCACTAGTATAAAGTGGAGAGTTCTACTCTAAAAAGCAAGATACTTTACTGGGAAAGCATCCTTTTTGAAGTCATAAGTAAAAACAAAAAAGTGTACAGCCGGCGCTGGGAAGCATTTTTAAGCGATAAAAGCTGCAAATGTGTGTAAAACTCCAACCAAAGCTTTGGGATTCAAACCACTGCCTGTAACTAGTATAAAGGAGAGATTTTTACTCTAAAATGCAAAAGAATTTACTTGGAAAGCTTCCTTTGTGAAGTCTTGAGTCAAAATAAAAAAAGTGGACAGCAGGTGCTGGGAAGCATTTTTAAGCAATAAAAAAAGGCAATTGTGTGTAAGAATCTAACCAAAGCTTTGGGATTCAAACCACTGCCTGTAACTCGTATAAAGGGGAGAGTTTTACTCGAAAAAGCAAGAGAATTTATTGGGAAAGCATTCTTTGTGAAGTTAGGAGTTACAATAAAAAAAGTGTACAGCAGAGGGAGCTGGGAAGCATTTTTAAGCAATAAAAACAGCAAATGTTTGTAAAACTCCAACCAAAGCTTCGGGATTCAAACCACTGCCTGTAACTAGTATAAAGGGGAGAATTTTACTCTAAAATGCAAGAGAATTTACTTGGAAAGCATCCTGTCTGAAGTTATGAGTCAAAATAAAAAAAGTCTACAGCAGACGCTGTGAAGCATTTTTAAGCAATGAAAACTGCAAATGTTTGTAAAACTCCAACCAAAGCTTTGGGATTCAAACCACTGCCTGTAACGAGTATAAAGGGGAGAGTTTTACTCTAAAAAGCAAGAGAATTTACTGGGAAAGCATCCTTTGTTAACTATTGAGTGAAAATAAAAAAAGTGTACAGCAGGCGCTGGGAAGCATTTTTCAGCAATGAAAACTGCAAATGTGTGTAAAACTCCAACCAAAGCTTTGGGATTCAAACCACTGACTGTAACTAGTAAAAAGGGGAGAGGTCTCCTCTAAAAAGCAAGAGACTTTAATGGGAAAGCATCCTTTGTGAAGTTATGAGTGAAAATAAAAAAAGTGGACAGCAGTCGCTGGGAAGCATTTTTTATGCAATAAAAAAAGAAAATGTGTGTAAAACTCCAACCAAAGCTTTGGGATTCAAACCACTGCCTGTAACTAGTTTAAAGGGGTTAGTTTTACTCAAAAAAGCAAGAGAATTTACTGGGAAAGAATCCTTTGTGAAGTTATGAGTTACAAAAAAAAGTGTACAGCAGAGGGAGCTGGGTAGCATTTTTAAGCAATAAAAACAGCAAATGTGTGTAAAACTCCTACCAAAGCTTTGGGATTCAAACCACAGCCTGTAACTAGTATAAAGGGGAGAGTTTTACTCCAAAATGCAAGAGAATTTACTGGGAAAGCATCCTTTGTGAAGTAATGAGTTACTATAAAAAGAAGTGTACAGAAAAGGGAGCTGGGAAGCATTTTTAAGCAATAAAAACTGCAAATGTTTGTAAAACTCCAACCAAAGCTTTTGGATTCAAACCACTGCCTGTAACAAGTATAAAGGGGAGAGTTTTACTCTGAAAAGCAAGAGAATTTTCTGGGAAAGCATCCTTTGTGAAGTTATGAGTTACCAAAAAAAGTGTACAGCAGAGGGAGCTAGGAAGCATTTTTAAGCAATAAAAACTGCAAATGTGGGTAAAACTCCAACCAAAGCTTTGGGATTCAAACCACTGCCTGTAACTAGAATCAAGGGGAGAGTTCTACTCTAAAAAGCAAGAGAATTTCCTGGGAAAGCATCCTTTGTGAAGTTATGAGTTACAATAAAAAAAGTGTACAGCAGAGTGAGCTGGGAACCTTTTTTAAGCAATAGAAACTGCAAATGTGTGTAAAACTCCAACCAAAGCTTTGGGATTAAAACCACTGCCTGTAACTAGTATAAAGGAGAAAGTTTTACTCTAAAATGCAAGAGAATTTACTTGGAAAGCTTCTTTTGTGAAGTTATGAGTCAAAATAAAAACATTGTACAGCAGGCGCTGGGAAGCATTTTTAAGCAATAAAAACAGCAAATGTGTGTAAAACTCCAACCAAAGCTTTGGGATTCAAACCACTGCCTGTAACAAGTATAAAGGGGAGAGTTTTACTCTGAAAAGCAAGATAATTTTCTGGGAAAGCATCCTTTGTGAAGTTATGAGTTACAAAAAAAAAGTGTACAGCAGAGGGAGCTGCGAAGCATTTTTAAGCAATAAAAACTGCAAATGTGTGTAAAACTCCAACCAAAGCTTTGGGATTCAAACCACTGCCTGTAACTAGTATAACGGGGAGAGTTCTACTCTAAAAATCAAGAGAATTTTCTGGGAAAGCATCCTTTGTGAAGTTATGAGTCAAAATAAAAAAATTGTACAGCAGGCGCTGGGAAGCATTTTTAAGCAATAAAAACTGCAAATGTGGGTAAAACCCCAACCAAAGCTTTGGGATTCAAACCACTGCCTGTAACAAGTATAAAGGGGAGAGTTTTACTATGAAAAGCAAGAGAATTTTCTGGGAAAGCATCCTTTGTGAAGTTATGAGTTACAAAAAAAAAGTGTACAGCAGAGAGAGCTGTGAAGCATTTTTAAGCAATAAAAACTGCAAATGTGTGTAAAACTCCAAACAAAGCTTTGGGATTCAAACCACTGCCTGTAACTAGTATAAAAGGGGAGAGTTCTACTCGAAAAAGCAAGAGAATTTACTGGGAAAGCATCCTTTGTGAAGTTATGAGTCAAAATAAAAAAAGTGTACAACAGGCGCTGGGAAGCATTTTTAAGCAATAAAAACTGCAAATGTTTGTAAAACTCCAACCAAAGCTTTGGGATTCAAACCACTGCCTGTAACTAGTATAATGGGGAGAGTTCTACTCTCAAAAGCAAGAGACCTTACTGGGAAAGCATGCTTTGTGAAGTTATGAGTGAAAATAAAAAAAGTGTACAGCAGGCGCTGGGAAGCATTTTTAAGCAATAAAAACTGCAAAGGTGTAAAAAACTCCACCCAAAGCTTCGGGAGTCAAACCACTGCCTGTAACTAGTATAAAGGGGAGAGTTTTACGCTAAAAAGCAAGAGAATTAACTGGGTAAGCATCCTTTGTGAAGTTATGAGTCACAATAAAAAAAGTGTATAGCAGGCGCTGGGAAGCATTTTTAAGCAACAAAAACTGCAAATGTTTGTAAAACTCCAACCAAAGCTTTGGGATTCAAACCACTGCCTGTAACTACTATAAAGGGGAGAGTTTTACTCTAAAATGCAAGAGAATTTACTGGGAAAGCAACCTTTGTGAAGTTATGAGTTACAATAAAAAAAAGTGTACAGCAGAGGGAGCTGGGAAGCATTTTTAAGCAATAAAAACAGCAAATGTGTGTAAAACTCCAACCAAACCTTTGGGATTCAAACCACTGCCTGTAACTCGTATAAAGGGGAGAGTTTTACTCTAAAAAGCAAGAGAATTTTCTGGGAAAGAATCCTTTGTGAAGTTATGAGTTACAATAAAAAAAAGTGGACAGCAGAGGGAGCTAGGAAGCATTTTTAAGCAATAAAAACTGCAAATGTGGGTAAAAAAACAACCAAAGCTTTGGGATTCAAACCACTGCCTGTAACTAGTATCAACGGGAGAGTTCTACTCTAAAAAGCAAGAGAATTTCCTGGGAAAGCATCCTTTGTGAAGTTATGAGCTACAATAAAAAAAAGTGTACAGCAGAGGGAGCTGGGAAGCATTTTTAAGCAATAGAAACTGCAAATGTGTGTAAAACTCCAACCAAAGCTTTGGGATTCAAACCACTGCCTGTAACTAGTATAAAGGAGAGATTTTTACTCTAAAATCCAAAAGAATTTACTTGGAAAGCTTCCTTTGTGAAGTCTTGAGTCAAAATAAAAAAAGTGGACAGCAGGTGCTGGGAAGCATTTTTAAGCAATAAAAAAAGGCAATTGTGTGTAAAAATCTAACCAAAGCTTTGGGATTCAAACCACTGCCTGTAACTCGTATAAAGGGGAGAGTTTTACTCGAAAAAGCAAGAGAATTTTTTGGGAAAGCATTCTTTGTGAAGTTAGGAGTTACAATAAAAAAAGTGTACAGCAGAGGGAGCTGGGAAGCATTTTTAAGAAATAAAAACAGCAAATGTTTGTAAAACTCCAACCAAAGCTTCGGGATTCAAACCACTGCCTGTAACTAGTATAAAGGGGAGAATTTTACTCTAAAATGCAAGAGAATTTACTTGGAAAGCATCCTGTGTGAAGTTATGAGTCAAAATAAAAAAAGTCTACAGCAGACGCTGTGAAGCATTTTTAAGCAATGAAAACTGCAAATGTTTGTAAAACTCCAACCAAAGCTTTGGGATTCAAACCACTGCTTGTAACGAGTATAAAGGGGAGAGTTTTACTCTAAAAAGCAAGAGAATTTACTGGGAAAGCATCCTTTGTTAACTATTGAGTGAAAATAAAAAAAGTGTACAGCAGGCGCTGGGAAGCATTTTTCAGCAAAAAAAACTGCAAATGTGTGTAAAACTCCAACCAAAGCTTTGGGATTCAAACCACTGCCTGTAACTAGTATAAAGGGGAGAGTTTTACTCTAAAAATCAAGATAATTTACTGGTAAAGCATGCTTTGTGAAGTTATGAGTTACAATAAAAAAGTGTACAGCAGAGGGAGCTCGGAAGCCTTTTTAAGCAATAAAAACTGCAAATGTGTGTAAAACTCCAACCAAAGCTTTAGGATTCAAACCACTGCCTGTAACTAGTATAAAGGGGAGAGTTTTACTCTAAAAATCAAGATAATTTACTGGTAAAGCATGCTTTGTGAAGTTATGAGTTACAATAAAAAAAAGTGTACAGCAGGTGCTGGGAAGCATTTTTAAGCAATAAAAACTGCAAATGTGTGTAAAATTCCAACCAAAGCTTTGGAATTCAAACCACAACTTGTAACTAGGATAAAGGGGAGAGTTTTACTCTAACAAGCAAGAGAATTTACTGGGAAAGCATCCTTTGTGAAGTTATGAGTTACAATAAAAAAAGTGTGCAGCATGCGCAGGGAAGCATTTTTAAGCGATAAAAACTGCTAATGTGTGTAAAACTCCAACCAAAGCTTTGGGATTCAAACCACAACCTGTAACTAGTATAAAGGTTGAGAGTTCTCCTCGAAAAAGCAAGAGAATTTACTGGGAAAGCATCCTTTGTGAAGTTCTGAGTCAAAATAAAAAAAGTGTACAGCAGGCGCTGGGAAGCATTTTTAAGCGATAAAAACTGCAAATGTGTGGAAAACTCACAAACCACAACCTGTAACTAGTATAAAGGGGAGAGTTTTACTCTAAAAAGCAAGATAATTTACTGGGAAAGCATCCTTTGTGAAGTTCTGAGTCAAAATGTAAAAAGTGTCCAGCAGAGGGAGCTGGGAAGCATTTTTAAGCAATAAAAACTGCAAATGTGTGTAAAACTCAAACCAAAGCTTTGTAATGCCAACTACTGCCTTTAAATAGTATAAATGGGAGAGTTCTACTCTAAAAAGCAAGAGAATTTACTGGGAAAGCATCCTTTGTGAAGTTATGAGTCAAAATAACAAAAGTTTACAGCAGGCGCTGGGAAGAATTTTTAAGCAATAAAAACTGTAAATGTGTGTAAAACTCCAACCAAAGCTTTGGTATTCAAACCAATACCTGCAACTAGTATAAAGGGGAGAGTTTTACTCTAAAAAGCAAGATAATTTACTGGGAAAGCATCCTTTGGGAAGTTATGAGTCACAATAAAAAAAGTGTACAGCAGAGGGAGCTTGGAAGCATTTTTAAGATATAAAAACTGCAAATATGTGTAAAACTCAAGCCAAAGCTTTGGGATTCAAACCACTGCCTGAAACTAGTATAAAGGCGAGAGTTCTCCTCGAAAAGGGAAGAGAATTTACTGGGAAAGCATCCTTTGTGAAGTTCTGAGTCAAAATGTAAAAAGTGTACAGCAGAGTGAGCTGAAGTTATGAGTCAAAATAACAAAAGTTTACAGCAGGCGCTGGGAAGAATTTTTAAGCAATAAAAACTGTAAATGTGTGTAAAACTCCAACCAAAGCTTTGGGATTCAAACCACTGCCTGTAAATTGTTTAAAGGGGAGAGTTCTACTCTAAAAATCAAGAGAATTTACTGGGAAAGCATCCTTTGTGAAGTTATGAGTCAAAATAAAAAAGGTGTACAGCAGGCGCTGGGAAGCATTTTTTAGCGATAAAAACTGCAAATGTGTGTAAAACTCCAACCAAAGCTTTGAGATTCAAACCACAACCTGCACCTAGTATAAAGGGGAGAGTTTTACTCGAAAAAGCAATAGAATTTAATGGGAAAGCATACTTTGTGAAGTCATGAGTAAAAATAAAAAAGTGTACAGCAGGCGCTAGGGAGCATTTTTAAGCAATAAAAACTGCAAATGTGTGTAAAACTCCAACCAAAGCTTTGGGATTCAAACCATTGCCTCTAACTCGTAGAAAGGGGAGAGTTTGACAATAAAAAGCAAGCAAATTAACTGGGAAAGCATCCTTTGTGAAGTTATGAGTCACAATAAATAAAGTGAACAGCAGGCGCTGGGAACCATTTTAATGCGATAAAAGCTGCAAATGTGTGTAAAACTCTAACCAAAGCTTTGGGATTCAAACAACTGCCTGTAACTCGAAAAAGGGGAGTGTTTAACTCTAAAAAGCAAGAGACTTTTCTGGGAAAGCATACTTTGTGAAGTTATGAGTGAAAATAAAAAAAGTGTAAAGCAGAGTGAGCTGGGAAGTATTTTGAAGCACTAAAAACTGCAAATGTGTGTCTACCTCCAACCAAAGCTTTGGGATTCAAACCACTGCCTGGAGAGAGTATAAAGGGGAGAGTTCTCCTCTAAATAGCAAGAGAATTTACTTGGAAAGCATCCTTTGTGACGTTATGAGTGAAAATAAATAAAGTGAACAGCAACCGCTGGGAAGCATTTTTAAACGATAAAAACAGCAAATGTGTGTAAAACTCCAGCCAAAGCTTTGGGATTCAAACCACTGCGTGTAACTAGTATGAAGGTGAGAGTTATTCTCTAAAAAGCAAGAGACTTTACTGGGAAAGCATCCTTTGTGAAGTTATGAGTTACAATAAAAAAAGTGGACAGCATAGGGAGCTGTTAAGCATTTTTAAACAATAAAAACTGCAAATGTGTGTAAAACTCCAACCAAAGCTTTGGGATTCCAACCACTGCATGTAACTTGTATAAAGGGGGGAGTTCTCCTCTAAAAAGCAAGAGAATTGACTGGGAAAGCAACCTTTGTGAAGTTTTGAGTCAAAATAAAAAAAGTGTACAGCAGGCGCTGGGAAGCATTTTTAAGCGATAAAAACTGCAAATGTGTGTAAAACTCCAACCAAAGCTTTGGGATTCAAACCACTGCCTGTCACTAGTATAAAGGGGAGAGTTCTACTAAAAAAAACAAGAGACTTTACTGGGAAAGCATCCTTTGTGAATTTATAAGTCAAAATAAAACAAGTGTACTGCAGAGGGAGCTGGGAAGCATTTTTAAGCAATAAAAACTGCAAATGTGTGTAAAACTCCAACCAAAGCTTTGGGATTCAAACCACTGCCTGTAACAAGTACAAATGTGAGAGTTCTACTCTAAAAAGCAAGAGACTTTACTCGGAAAGCATCCTGCGTGAAGTTATGAGTTACAATAAAAAAAAGTGTACAGCAGAGGGAGCTGGGAAGCATTTTTAAGCAATAACAACTGCAAATATGTGTATAACTCCAACCAAAGCTTGGGGATTCAAACCACTGCCTGTAACTAGTATAAAGGGGAGAGTTCTACTCTAAAAAGCAAGAGACTTTACTGGGAAAGCATCCTTTGTGAAGCTGTGAATTACAATAAAAAAAAGTGTACAGAAGAGGGAGGTGGGAAGCATTTTCAAGCAATAAAAACAGCAAATGTGTGTAAAACTCCAACCAAAGCTTTGGGATTCAAACCACTGCCTGTAAATAGTATAAAGGGGAGAGTTCTCCTCTAAAAAGCAAGAGAATTTACTGGGAAAGCATCCTTTGTGAAGTTATGAGTTACACGAAAAAACGTGTCCAGCAGAGGGAGCTGGGTAGCATTTTTAAGCATTAAAAACTGCAAATGTGTGTAAAACTCCAACCAAAGCTTTGGGATTCAAACCACTGCCTGTAACTAGTATAAAGGGGAGAGTTCTCCTCTAAAAAGCAAGAGACTTTACTGGGAAAGCATCCTTTGTGAAGTTATGAGTGAAAATAAAAGAAGTGTACAGCAGAGGGAGCTGGGAAGCATTTTTAAGCGATAAAAACTGCAAATGTGTGTCACACTCCAACCAAAGCTTTGGGATTCAAACCACTGCCTGTAACTGTATAAAGGGGAGAGTTTTACTCTAAAATGCAAGAGACTTTCCTGGGAAGGCATCCTTTGTGAAGTTATGAGACAAAATAAAAAAAGTGTACAGCAGGCGCTGGGAAGCATTTTTAAGCGATAAAAAATGCAAATATGTGTAAAACTCACAAACCACAACCTGTAACCAGGATAAAGGAGATAGTTTTACTCTAAAAAGCAAGAGAATTTACTGGGAAAGCATCCTTTGTGAAGTTATGAGTTACAATAAAAAAGTGTACAGCAGAGGGAGCTCGGAAGCCTTTTTAAGCAATAAAAACTGCAAATGTGTGTAAAACTCCAACCAAAGCTTTAGGATTCAAACCACTGCCTGTAACTAGTATAAAGGGGAGAGTTTTACTCTAAACATCAAGATAATTTACTGGTAAAGCATGCTTTGTGAAGTTATGAGTTACAATAAAAAAAAGTGTACAGCAGGTGCTGGGAAGCATTTTTAAGCAATAAAAACTGCAAATGTGTGTAAAATTCCAACCAAAGCTTTGGAATTCAAACCACAACTTGTAACTAGGATAAAGGGGAGAGTTTTACTCTAACAAGCAAGAGAATTTACTGGGAAAGCATCCTTTGTGAAGTTATGAGTTACAATAAAAAAAGTGTGCAGCATGCGCAGGGAAGCATTTTTAAGCGATAAAAACTGCTAATGTGTGTAAAACTCCAACCAAAGCTTTGGGATTCAAACCAATACCTGTAACTAGTATAAAGGTTGAGAGTTCTCCTCGAAAAAGCAAGAGAATTTACTGGGAAAGCATCCTTTGTGAAGTTCTGAGTCAAAATAAAAAAAGTGTACAGCAGGCGCTGGGAAGCATTTTTAAGCGATAAAAACTGCAAATGTGTGGAAAACTCACAAACCACAACCTGTAACTAGTATAAAGGGGAGAGTTTTACTCTAAAAAGCAAGATAATTTACTGGGAAAGCATCCTTTGTGAAGTTCTGAGTCAAAATGTAAAAAGTGTCCAGCAGAGGGAGCTGGGAAGCATTTTTAAGCAATAAAAACTGCAAATGTGTGTAAAACTCAAACCAAAGCTTTGTAATGCCAACTACTGCCTTTAAATAGTATAAATGGGAGAGTTCTACTCTAAAAAGCAAGAGAATTTACTGGGAAAGCATCCTTTGTGAAGTTATGAGTCAAAATAACAAAAGTTTACAGCAGGCGCTGGGAAGAATTTTTAAGCAATAAAAACTGTAAATGTGTGTAAAACTCCAACCAAAGCTTTGGTATTCAAACCAATACCTGCAACTAGTATAAAGGGGAGAGTTTTACTCTAAAAAGCAAGATAATTTACTGGGAAAGCATCCTTTGGGAAGTTATGAGTCACAATAAAAAAAGTGTACAGCAGAGGGAGCTTGGAAGCATTTTTAAGCAATAAAAACTGCAAATATGTGTAAAACTCAAGCCAAAGCTTTGGGATTCAAACCACTGCCTGAAACTAGTATAAAGGCGAGAGTTCTCCTCGAAAAGGGAAGAGAATTTACTGGGAAAGCATCCTTTGTGAAGTTCTGAGTCAAAATGTAAAAAGTGTACAGCAGAGTGAGCTGAAGTTATGAGTCAAAATAACAAAAGTTTACAGCAGGCGCTGGGAAGAATTTTTAAGCAATAAAAACTGTAAATGTTTGTAAAACCCGAACCAAAGCTTTGGGATTCAAACCACTGCCTGTAAATTGTTTAAAGGGGAGAGTTCTACTCTAAAAATCAAGAGAATTTACTGGGAAAGCATCCTTTGTGAAGTTATGAGTCAAAATAAAAAAGGTGTACAGCAGGCGCTGGGAAGCATTTTTTAGCGATAAAAACTGCAAATGTGTGTAAAACTCCAACCAAAGCTTTGAGATTCAAACCACAACCTGGACCTAGTATAAAGGGGAGAGTTTTACTCGAAAAAGCAATAGAATTTAATGGGAAAGCATACTTTGTGAAGTCATGAGTAAAAATAAAAAAGTGTACAGCAGGCGCTAGGGAGCATTTTTAAGCAATAAAAACTGCAAATGTGTGTAAAACTCCAACCAAAGCTTTGGGATTCAAACCATTGCCTCTAACTCGTAGAAAGGGGAGAGTTTGACAATAAAAAGCAAGCAAATTAACTGGGAAAGCATCCTTTGTGAAGTTATGAGTCACAATAAATAAAGTGAACAGCAGGCGCTGGGAACCATTTTAATGCGATAAAAGCTGCAAATGTGTGTAAAACTCTAACCAAAGCTTTGGGATTCAAACAACTGCCTGTAACTCGAAAAAGGGGAGTGTTTAACTCTAAAAAGCAAGAGACTTTTCTGGGAAAGCATACTTTGTGAAGTTATGAGTGAAAATAAAAAAATTGTAAAGCAGAGTGAGCTGGGAAGTATTTTGAAGCACTAAAAACTGCAAATGTGTGTCTACCTCCAACCAAAGCTTTGGGATTCAAACCACTGCCTGGAGAGAGTATAAAGGGGAGAGTTCTCCTCTAAATAGCAAGAGAATTTACTTGGAAAGCATCCTTTGTGACGTTATGAGTGAAAATAAATAAAGTGAACAGCAACCGCTGGGAAGCATTTTTAAACGATAAAAACAGCAAATGTGTGTAAAACTCCAGCCAAAGCTTTGGGATTCAAACCACTGCGTGTAACTAGTATGAAGGTGAGAGTTATTCTCTAAAAAGCAAGAGACTTTACTGGGAAAGCATCCTTTGTGAAGTTATGAGTTACAATAAAAAAAGTGGACAGCATAGGGAGCTGTTAAGCATTTTTAAACAATAAAAACTGCAAATGTGTGTAAAACTCCAACCAAAGCTTTGGGATTCCAACCACTGCATGTAACTTGTATAAAGGGGGGAGTTCTCCTCTAAAAAGCAAGAGAATTGACTGGGAAAGCAACCTTTGTGAAGTTTTGAGTCAAAATAAAAAAAGTGTACTGCAGAGGGAGCTGGGAAGCATTTTTAAGCAATAAAAACTGCAAATGTGTGTAAAACTCCAACCAAAGCTTTGGGATTCAAACCACTGCCTGTAACAAGTACAAATGTGAGAGTTCTACTCTAAAAAGCAAGAGACTTTACTCGGAAAGCATCCTGCGTGAAGTTATGAGTTACAATAAAAAAAAGTGTACAGCAGAGGGAGCTGGGAAGCATTTTTAAGCAATAACAACTGCAAATATGTGTATAACTCCAACCAAAGCTTGGGGATTCAAACCACTGCCTGTAACTAGTATAAAGGGGAGAGTTCTACTCTAAAAAGCAAGAGACTTTACTGGGAAAGCATCCTTTGTGAAGCTGTGAATTACAATAAAAAAAAGTGTACAGAAGAGGGAGGTGGGAAGCATTTTCAAGCAATAAAAACAGCAAATGTGTGTAAAACTCCAACCAAAGCTTTGGGATTCAAACCACTGCCTGTAAATAGTATAAAGGGGAGAGTTCTCCTCTAAAAAGCAAGAGAATTTACTGGGAAAGCATCCTTTGTGAAGTTATGAGTTACACGAAAAAACGTGTCCAGCAGAGGGAGCTGGGTAGCATTTTTAAGCATTAAAAACTGCAAATGTGTGTAAAACTCCAACCAAAGCTTTGGGATTCAAACCACTGCGTGTAACTAGTATAAAGGTGAGAGTTATTCTCTAAAAAGCAAGAGACTTTACTGGGAAAGCATCCTTTGTGAAGTTATGAGTTACAATAAAAAAAGTTTACAGCAGTGGAGCTGGGAAGCATTTTTAAGCAATAAAAACTGCAAATGTGTGTAAAACTCCAACCAAAGCTTTGGGATTCCAACCACTGCATGTAACTTGTATAAAGGGGGGAGTTCTCCTCTAAAAAGCAAAAGACTTTACTGGGAAAGCATCCTTTGGGAAGTTATGAGTCAAAATAAAAAAAGTGTAAGCAGGCGCTGGGAAGCATTTATAAGCGATTAAAGCTGCAAATGTGTGTAAAACTCCAACCAAAGCTTTGGGATTAAAACCATTGCCTCTAACTCGTAGAAAGGGGAGAGTTTTACAATAAAAAGCAAGAGAATTAACTGGGAAAGCATCCTTTGTGAAGTTATGAGTCACAATCAAAAAAGTGAACAGCAGGTGCTGGGAACCATTTTTAAGCGATAAAAGCTGGAAATGTGTGTAAAACTCTAACCAAAGCTTTGGGATTCAAACAACTGCCTGTAACCCGAAAAAGGGGAGAGATTTACTCTAAAAAGCAAGAGAATTTACTTGGAAAGCATCCTTTATGAAGTTATGAGTGAAAATAAAAAAAGTGTACAGCAGAGGGAGCTGGAAAGCATTTTTAAGCGATAAAAACTGCAAATGTGTGTCACACTCCAGCCAAAGCTTTGGGATTCAAACCACTGCGTGTAACTAGTATGAAGGTGAGAGTTATTCTCTAAAAAGCAAGAGACTTTACTGGGAAAGCATCCTTTGTGAAGTTATGAGTTACAATAAAAAAAGTGGACAGCATAGGGAGCTGTTAAGCATTTTTAAACAATAAAAACTGCAAATGTGTGTAAAACTCCAACCAAAGCTTTGGGATTCCAACCACTGCATGTAACTTGTATAAAGGGGGGAGTTCTCCTCTAAAAAGCAAGAGAATTGACTGGGAAAGCAACCTTTGTGAAGTTTTGAGTCAAAATAAAAAAAGTGTACAGCAGGCGCTGGGAAGCATTTTTAAGCGATAAAAACTGCAAATGTGTGTAAAACTCCAACCAAAGCTTTGGGATTCAAACCACTGCCTGTAACAAGTACAAATGTGAGAGTTCTACTCTAAAAAGCAAGAGACTTTACTGGGAAAGCATCCTTTGTGAAGCTGTGAATTACAATAAAAAAAAGTGTACAGAAGAGGGAGGTGGGAAGCATTTTCAAGCAATAAAAACAGCAAATGTGTGTAAAACTCCAACCAAAGCTTTGGGATTCAAACCACTGCCTGTAAATAGTATAAAGGGGAGAGTTCTCCTCTAAAAAGCAAGAGAATTTACTGGGAAAGCATCCTTTGTGAAGTTATGAGTTACACGAAAAAAAGTGTCCAGCAGAGGGAGCTGGGTAGCATTTTTAAGCATTAAAAACTGCAAATGTGTGTAAAACTCCAACCAAAGCTTTGGGATTCAAACCACTGCCTGTAACTAGTATAAAGGGGAGAGTTCTCCTCTAAAAAGCAAGAGACTTTACTGGGAAAGCATCCATTGTGAAGTTATGAGTGAAAATAAAAAAAGTGTACAGCAGGCGCTGGGAAGCATTTTTAAGCAATAAAAACAGCAAATGTGTGTAAAACTCCAACCAAAGCTTTGGGATTCAAACCACTGCCTGTAACTAATATAAAGGGGAGAGTTTTATTCTAAAAAGCAAGAGAATTTACTTGGAAAGCATCCTTTGTGAAGTTATGAGTGAAATTAATAAAAGTGTACAGCATATGCTGGGAAGCATTTTTAAGCGATAAAAACAGCAAATGTGTGAAAAACTCCAACAAAAGCTTTGGGATTCAAACCACTGCCTGTAACTAATATAAAGGGGAGAGTTTTATTCTAAAAAGCAAGAGACTTTACTGGGAAAGCATCCTTTGTGAAGTTATGAGTTACAATAAAAAAAGTGTACAGCAGAGGGAGCTGTTCAGCATTTTTAAACAATAAAAACTGCAAATCTGTGTAAAACCCCAACCAAAGCTTTGGGATTCAAACAACTGCCTGTAACTCGTATCAAGGGGAGAGTTCTACTCGAAAAAGCAAGAGAATTTACTGGGAAAGCATCCTTTGTGAAGTTATGAGTGAAAATAAAAAAAGTGTACAGCAGCCGCTGGGAAGCATTTTTAAGCAATAAAAACAGCAAATGTGTATAAAACTCCAACCAAAGCTTTGGGATTCAAACCACTGCCTGTAACTAGTACAAAGGGGAGAGTTTTACTCTGAAAAGCAAGAGACTTTACTGGGAAAGCATCCTTTGTGAAGTTATGAGTCAAAATTATAAAAGTGTACAGCAGGTGCTTGGAAGCATTTTTAAGTGATAAAAACTGCAAATGTGTGTAAAACTCCAACCAAAGCTTTGGGATTCAAACCACTGCCTGTAACTCGTATAAAGGGAATAGTTTCACTTGAAAAAGTAAGAGAATTTCCAGGGAAAGCATCCTTTGTGAAGTTATGAGTCAAAATAAAAAAAGTGTACAGCAGGTGCTTGGAAGCATTTTTAAGTGTGATAAAAACTGCAAATGTGTGTAAAACTCCAACCAAAGCTTTGGGATTCAAACCACTGCCTGAAACTAGTATAAAGGCGAGAGTTCTCCTCGAAAAGGGAAGAGAATTTACTGGGAAAGCATCCTTTGTGAAGTTCTGAGTCAAAATGTAAAAAGTGTACAGCAGAGTGAGCTGGGAAGCATTTTTAAGCAATAAAAACTGCAAATATGTGTAAAACTCAAACCAAAGCTTTGGGATTCAAACCACTGCCTGTAAATTGTTTAAAGGGGAGAGTTCTTCTCTAAAAATCAAGAGAATTTACTGGGAAAGCATCCTTTGTGAAGTTATGAGTCAAAATAAAAAAGGTGTACAGCAGGCGCTGGGAAGCATTTTTTAGCGATAAAAACTGCAAATGTGTGTAAAACTCCAACCAAAGCTTTGAGATTCAAACCACAACCTGCACCTAGTATAAAGGGAAGAGTTTTACTCGAAAAAGCAATAGAATTTAATGGGAAAGCATACTTTGTGAAGTCATGAGTAAAAATAAAAAAGTGTACAGCAGGCGCTAGGGAGCATTTTTAAGCGACACAAAATGCAAATATGTGTAAAACTCACAAACCACAACCTGCAACAAGTATACAGGGGAAAGTTTTACTTTAAAAAGCAAGAGAATTTACTGGGAAAGCATCCTTTGTGAAGTTATGAGTCAAAATAAAAAAAGTGTACAGCAGGTACTGGGAAGCATTTTTAAGCGATAAAAACTGCAAATGTGTGTAAAACTCAAACCAAAGCTTTGGGATTAAAACCACTTCCTGTAACAAGTATAAAGTGGAGAGTTTTACTCTAAAAAGCAAGAGAATTTACTGGGAAAGCATCCTTTGTGAAGTTATGAGTTACAATAAAAAAAAGTGTACAGCAGAGGGAGCTGGGAAGCATTTTTACGCAATAAAAACTGCAAATGTGTGTAAAACTCCAACCAAAGCTTTTGGATTCAAACCACGGGCTGTAACTCGAAAAAGGGGTGAGATTTACGCTAAAAAGCAAGAGAATTTACTTGGAAAGCATCCTTTGTGAAGTTATGAGTGAAAATAAAAAAAGTGTACAGCAGAGGGAGCTGGGAAGCATTTTTAAGCGATAAAAACTGCAAATGTGTGTCACACTCCAACCAAAGCTTTGGGATTCAAACCACTGCGTGTAACTAGTATAAAGGTGAGAGTTATTGTCTAAAAAGCAAGAGACTTTACTGGGAAAGCATCCTTTGTGAAGTTATGAGTTACAATAAAAAAAGTTTACAGCAGTGGAGCTGGGAAGCATTTTTAAGCAATAAAAACTGCAAATGTGTGTAAAACTCCAACCAAAGCTTTGGGATTCCAACCACTGCATGTAACTTGTATAAAGGGGGGAGTTCTCCTCTAAAAAGCAAAAGACTTTACTGGGAAAGCATCCTTTGGGAAGTTATGAGTCAAAATAAAAAAAGTGTAAGCAGGCGCTGGGAAGCATTTATAAGCGATTAAAGCTGCAAATGTGTGTAAAACTCCAACCAAAGCTTTGGGATTAAAACCATTGCCTCTAACTCGTAGAAAGGGGAGAGTTTTACAATAAAAAGCAAGAGAATTAACTGGGAAAGCATCCTTTGTGAAGTTATGAGTCACAATCAAAAAAGTGAACAGCAGGTGCTGGGAACCATTTTTAAGCGATAAAAGCTGGAAATGTGTGTAAAACTCTAACCAAAGCTTTGGGATTCAAACAACTGCCTGTAACCCAAAAAAGGGGAGAGATTTACTCTAAAAAGCAAGAGAATTTACTTGGAAAGCATCCTTTATGAAGTTATGAGTGAAAATAAAAAAATGTACAGCAGAGGGAGCTGGGAAGCATTTTTAAGCGATAAAAACTGCAAATGTGTGTCACACTCCAGCCAAAGCTTTGGGATTCAAACCACTCCGTGTAACTAGTATGAAGGTGAGAGTTCTCCTCTAAAAAGCAAGAGAATTTACTGGGAAAGCATCTTTTGTGAAGTTATGAGTGAAAATAAAAAAAGTGTACAGCAGGCGCTGGGAAGCATTTTTAAGCAATAAAAACAGCAAATGTGTGTAAAACTCCAACCAAAGCTTTGGGATTCAAACCACTGCCTGTAACTAATATAAAGGGGAGAGTTTTATTCTAAAAAGCAAGATAATTTACTTGGAAAGCATCCTTTGTGAAGTTATGAGTGAAATTAATAAAAGTGTACAGCATATGCTGGGAAGCATTTTTAAGCGATAAAAACAGCAAATGTGTGTAAAACTCCAACAAAAGCTTTGGGATTCAAACCACTGCCTGTAACTCGTATAAAGGTGATAGTTATACTCTAAAAAGCAAGAGACTTTACTGGGAAAGCATCCTTTGTGAAGTTATGAGTTACAATAAAAAAAGTGTACAGCAGAGGGAGGTGTTCAGCATTTTTAAACAATAAAAACTGCAAATGTGTGTAAAACACCAACCAAAGCTTTGGGATTCAAACAACTGCCTGTAACTCGTATCAAGGGGAGAGTTCTACTATAAAAAGCAAGAGAATTTACTGGGAAAGCATCCTTTGTGAAGTTATGAGTGAAAATAAAAAAAGTGTACAGCAGGCGCTGGGAAGCATTTTTAAGCGATAAAAACTGCAAATGTGTGTAAAACTCCAACCAAAGCTTTGGGATTCAAACCACTGCCTGTCACTAGTATAAAGGGGAGAGTTCTACTAAAACAAACAAGAGACTTTACTGGGAAAGCATCCTTTGTGAATTTATAAGTCAAAATAAAACAAGTGTACTGCAGAGGGAGCTGGGAAGCATTTTTAAGCAATAAAAACTGCAAATGTGTGTAAAACTCCAACCAAAGCTTTGGGATTCAAACCACTGCCTGTAACAAGTACAAATGTGAGAGTTCTACTCTAAAGAGCAAGAGACTTTACTGGGAAAGCATCCTTTGTGAAGTTATGAGTTACAATAAAAAAAAGTGTACAGCAGAGGGAGCTGGGAAGCATTTTTAAGCAATAACAACTGCAAATATGTGTATAACTCCAACCAAAGCTTGGGGATTCAAACCACTGCCTGTAACTAGTATAAAGGGGAGAGTTCTACTCTAAAAAGCAAGAGACTTTACTGGGAAAGCATCCTTTGTGAAGCTGTGAATTACAATTAAAAAAAGTGTACAGAAGAGGGAGGTGGGTAGCATTTTTAAGCATTAAAAACAGCAAATGTGTCTAAAACTCCAACCAAAGCTTTGGGATTCAAACCACTGCCTGTAAATAGTATAAAGGGGAGAGTTCTCCTCTAAAAAGCAAGAGAATATACTGGGAAAGCATCCTTTGTGAAGTTATGAGTTACACGAAAAAAAGTGTCCAGCAGAGGGAGCTGGGTAGCATTTTTAAGCATTAAAAACTGCAAATGTGTGTAAAACTCCAACCAAAGCTTTGGGATTCAAACCACTGCCTGTAACTAGTATAAAGGGGAGAGTTTTACTCGAAAAAGCAAGAGACTTTACTGGGCAAGCAAGTTATAGGTGAAAATAAAAAAAGTGTACAGCTGGCGCTGGGAAGCATTTTTAAACAATAAAAACAGCAAATGTGTGTAAAACTCCAACCAAAGCTTTGGGATTCAAACCACTGCCTGTAACTAGTATAAAGGGGAGAGTTCTACTCGAAAAGGCAAGAGAATTTACTGGGAAAGCATCCTTTGTGAAGTTATGAGTTAAAGTAAAAAAAAGTGTACAGCAGGTGCTGGGAAGCATTTTTAAGCAATAAAAACTGCAAATGTGTGTAAAACTCCAACCAAAGCTTTGGGATTCAAACCACTGCCTGTAACTAGTATAAAGGGGAGAGTTTTACTCAAAAAAGCAAGAGAATTTACTGGGAAAGCATCTTTGTGAAGTTATGAGTTACAATAAAAAAAGTGTACAGCAGAGGGAGCTGGGGAGCATTTTTAAGTCATAAAAACAGCAAATGTGTGTAAAACTCCAACCAAAGCTTTGGGATTGAAACCACTGCCTGTAGCTAGTTTAAAGGGGAGAGTTTTACTCTAAAAAGCAAGAGAATTGACTGGGAAAGCATCATTTGTGCAGTTCTGAGTGAAAATAAAACAAGTGTACAGCAGGCGCTGGGAAGCATTTTTCAGCAATAAAAAGAGCAAATGTGTGTAAAACTCCAACCAAAGCTTTGGGATTCAAACCACGGCCTGTAACTAGTATAAAGGGGAGAGTTCTACTCTAAAAAGCAAGAGAATTAACTGGGAAAGGATCTTTTGTGAAGTTATGAGTCACAATAAAAAAAGTGAACAGCAGGCGCTGGGAACCATTTTTAAGCGATAAAAGCTGCAATTGTGTGAAAAACTCCAACCAAAGCGTTGGGATTCAAACCATATCCTCTAACTCGTAGAAAGGGGAGAGTTTTACAATAAAAAGCAAGAGACTTTACTGGGAAAGCATCCTTTGTGAAGTTATGAGTTACAATAAAAAAAGTGTACAGCAGAGGGAGCTGTTAAGCATTTTTAAACAATAAAAACTGCAAATGTGTGTAAAACTCCAACCAAAGCTTTGGGATTCAAAACACTGCCTGTCACTCGTATAAAGGGGACAGTTTTCCTCGAAATATCAAGGGACTTTACTGGGAAAGCATCCTTTGTGAAGTTATGAGTGAAAATAAAAAAAGTGTACAACAGAGGGAGCTTGGAAGTATTTATAAGCAATAATAACTGCAAATGTGTGTAAAACTCCAACCAAAGCTTTGGGATTCAAACCAGTGCCTGTAACTTGTGTAAAGGGGAGATTTTTACTCTAAAATGCAAGAGACTTTCCTGAGAAAGCATCATTTGTGAAGTTATGAGTTACAATAAAAATAAGTGTACAGCAGAGGGAGCTGGGAAGCATTTTTAAGCAATAAAAACTGCAAATGTTTGTAAAGCTCCAACCAATGCTTGGGGATTCAAACCACTGCCTGTAACTAGTATAAAGGTGAGAGTTATACTCTAAAAAGCAAGAGACTTTATTGGGAAACCATCCTTTTTTAAGTTATGAGTCAAAAAAAAGTGTACAGCAGGCGCTGGGAAGCATTTTTAAGCGATAAAAACAGCAAATGTGTGTAAATCTCCAACCAAAGCGTTGGGATGCAAACCACTGCCTGTAACTTGTGTAAAGGCAATAGTTTTACTCTAAAAAGCAAGAGAATTTACTGGGAAAGCATCCTTTGTGAAGTTATGAATCAAAATAAAAAAAAGTGTACAGCAGGCGCTGGAAAGCATTTTTAAGTGATAAAAACTGCAAATGTGTGTAAAACTCCAACCAAAGCTTTGGGATTCAAACCACTGCCTGTCACTCGTATAAAGGGGAGAGTTCTACTAAAAAAACCAAGGGACTTTACTGGGAAAACATCCTTTGTGAAGTTATGAGTCAAAATAAAAAAAGTGTACTGCAGAGGGAGCTGGGAAGCATTTTTAAGCAATAAAAACTGCAAATGTGTGTAAAACTCACACCAAAGCTTTGGGATTCGAACCACTGCCTGTAACTAGTATAAAGTGGAGAGTTTTACTCTAAAATGCAAGAGAATTTACTTGGAAAGCATCCTTTGTGAAGTTATGAGTTACAATAAAAACAGTGTACAGCAGAGTGAGCTGGGAAGCATTTTTAAGCAATAAAATCTACAAATATGTGTAAAACTCCAACCAAACCTTTGGGTTTCAAACCACTGCCTCTAACTAGTATAAAGGGGAGAGTTTTCCTCTGAAATGCAAGAGACTTTGCTGGGAAAGCATCCTTTTTGAAGTTATGAGTTACAATAAAAAAAAGTGTACAGCAGAGGGAGCTGGGAAGCATTTTTAAGCAATAAAAACTGCAAATGTGTGTAAAACTCCAACCAAAGATTTGGGATTCAAACCCCTGCCTGTAACTAGTATAAAGTGGAGAGTTCTTCTCTAAAAAGCAAGAGACTTTACTGGGAAAGCATTCTTTGTGAAGTTATGAGTTAAAGTAAAAAAAAGTCTACAGCAGGTGCTGGGAAGCATTTTTAAGCAATATAAACTGCAAATGTGTGTAAAACTCCAACCAAAGCTTTGGGATTCAAACCACTGCCTCTCACGAGTATACAGGGGAGAGTTTTACTCTGAAATGCAAGAGAATTTACTTGGAAAGCATCCTTTGTGAAGTAATGAGTGAAAATAAAAAAATTGTACAGCAGGCCCTGGGAAGCATTTTTAAGCGATAAAAACAGCACATGTGTGTAAAACTCCAACCAAATCTTTGGGATTCAAACCACTGCCTCTAACTAGTATAAAGGGGAGAGTTTTACTCTGAAATGCAAGAGAATTTACTTGGAAAGCATCCTTTGTGAAGTTATGAGTCAAAATAAAAAAAGTGTACAGCAGAGGAAGCTGAGAAGCATTTTTAAGCGATAAAACCTGCAAATGTGTGGAAAACTCCAACCAAAGCTTTGGGATTCAAACCACTGCCTGTAACTAGTATAAAGGGGAGAGTTCTATTCTAAAAAGCATGAGACTTTATTGGGAAAGCATCCTTTGTGAAGTTATGAGTTACAATAAAAAAAGTGAACAGCAGAGAGAGCTGGGAAGCATTTTTTAACACTAAAAACTGCAAATGTGTGTAAAACTCCAACTAAAGCTTTGGGATTCAAACCACTGCCTGTAACTAGTTTAAAGGGGAGAGTTTTACTCTAAAATGCAAGAGAATTTACTTGGAAAGCATCCTTTGTTAAGTTATGAGTCAAAATAAAAAAAGTGTACAGCAGGCGCTGGGAAGCATTTTTAAGCGATAAAAACTGCAAATGTGCGTAAAACTCCAACCAAAGCTTTGGGATTAAAACCATTGCCTGTAACTTGTATAAAGGGGAGAGTTTTACTCTAAAAAGCAAGATAATTTACTGGGAAAGCGTCCTTTGTGAAGTTGAGTTATAACAAATAAAAGTGTACAGCAGAGTGAGCTGGGAAGCATTTTTAAGCAATAAAAACTGCAAATATGTGTAAAACTCCAACCAAACCTTTGGGTTTCAAACCACTGCCTGTAACTACTGTAAAGGGGAGAGTTCGACATTAAAAAGCAAGAGACTTTCCTGGGAAAGCATCATTTGTGAAGTTATGAGTCAAAATTAAAAAAGTGTACAGCAGAGGGAGCTGTTAACCATTTTTTAGCGATAAAAACTGCAAATGTGTGTAAAACTCCAACCAAAGCTTTGTGATTCAAACCACTGCCTGTAACTTGTACAAAGGGGAGAATTCTACTCTAAAAAGCAAGAGAATTTACTGGGAAAGCATCCTTTGTGAAGTTATGAATCAAATTAAAAAAAGTGTACAGCAGTTGCTGGGAAGCATTTTTAAGTGATAAAAACTGCAAATGTGTGAAAAGCTCCAACCAAAGCTTTGGGATTCAAACCACTGACTGTCACTAGTATAAAGGGGAGAGTTCTACTCTAAAAAACAAGAGACTTTACTGGGAAAGCATCCTTTGTGAAGTTATGAGTTACAATAAAAAAAAGTGTACAGCAGGCCCAGGGAAGCATTTTTAAGCAATAAAAAGAGCAAATGTGTGTAAAACGCCAACCAAAGCTTTGGGATTAAAACCATTGCCTGTAACTTGAATAAAGGGGAGAGTTCTACTCTAAAAAGCAAGAGACTTTACTGGGAAAGCATCCTTTGTGAAGTTATGAGTTACAATTCAAAAAAGTGTACAGCAGAGGGAGCTGGGAAGCATTTTTAAGCAATAAAAACTGCAAATGTGTGTAAAACTCCAACCAAAGCTTTGGGATTCAAAACACTGCCTGTCACTCGTATAAAGGGGAGAGTTTTCCTCTAAAAAGCAAGAGAATTTACTGGGAAAGTATCCTTTGTGAAGTTATGAGTTACAACAAAAAAAGTGTATAGCTGAGGGAGCTGGGAAGCATTTTTAAGCAATAGAAACTGCAAATGTGTGTAAAACTCCAACCAAAGCTTTGGGATTCAAACCATTGCCTCTAACTAGTATAAAGGGGAGAGTTTTCCTCGAAATTTCAAGCGACTTTACTGGGAAAGCATCCTTTGTGAAGTTATGAGTGAAAATAAAAAAAGTGTACAACAGAGGGAGCTTGGAAGTATTTATAAGCAATAATAACTGCAAATGTGTGTAAAACTCCAACCAAAGCTTTGGGATTCAAACCACTGCCTGTCACTAGTATAAAGGGGAGAGTTATCCTCGAAAAAGCAAGAGACTTTACTGGGAAAGCATCCATTGTGAAGTTATGAGTCAAAATAAAGTAAGTGTACAGCAGGCGCTGGGAAGCATTTTTAAGCGATAAAAGCTGCAAATGTGTGTAAACCTCCAACCAAAGCTTTGGGATTCAAACCAGTGCCTGTAACTTGTGTAAAGGGGAGATTTTTACTCTAAAATGCAAGAGACTTTCCTGAGAAAGCATCCTTTGTGAAGTTATGAGTTACAATAAAAAAAGGTGTACAGCAGAGGGAGCTGGGAAGCATTTTTAAGCAATAAAAACTGCAAATGTGTGTAAAGCTCCAACCAATGCTTGGGGATTCAAACCACTGCCTGTAACTAGTATAAAGGGGAGAGTTCTCCTCTAAAAAGCAAGAAACTTTACTGGGAAAGCATCCTTTGTGAAGCTATGAGTTACAATTAAAAAAAAGTGTACAGCAGAGGGAGGTGGGAAGCATTTTTAAGCAATAAAAACAGCAACTGTGTGTAAAACTCCAACCAAAGCTTTGGGATTCAAACCACTGCCTCTAACGAGTATACAGGGGAGAGTTTTACTCTGAAATGCAAGAGAATTTACTTGCAAAGCATCCTTTGTGAAGTTATGAGTCAAAATAAAAAATGTGTCCAGCAGGCGCTGGGAAGCATTTTTAAGCGATAAAAACAGCAAATGTGTGTAAAACTCCAACCAAATCTTTGGGATTCAAACCACTGCCTGGAACTCGAATAAAGGGGAGAGTTTTACTCTTAAAAGCAAGAGAATTTACTGGGAAAGCATCCTTTGTGAAGTTATGAGTTACAATAAAAAAAATGTGTCCACCAGGCTCTGGGAAGCATTTTTAAGCGATAAAAACAGCAAATGTGTGGAAAACTCCAACCAAATCTTTGGGATTCAAACCACTACCTGTAACTAGTATAAAGGGGAGAGTTCGACTCTAAAAAGTAAGAGACTTTACTGTCAAAGCATCCTTTGTGAAGTTATGAGTCAAAATTAAAAAAGTGTACAGCAGAGGGAGCTGTTAACCATTTTTTAGCGATAAAAACTGCAAATGTGTGTAAAACTCCAACCAAAGCTTTGGGATTCAAACCACTGCCTGTAACTAGTATAAAGGGGAGGGTTTTACACTGAAATGCAAGAGAATTTACTTGGAAAGCATCCTTTGTGAAGTTATGAGTGAAAATAAAAAAAAGTGTACAGCAGAGGGAGCTGGGAAGCATTTTTAAGCGATAAAAACTGCAAATGTGTGTAAAACTCCAACCAAAACTTTGGGATTCAAACCACTGCCTGTAACTAGTATAAAGGGGAGAGTTTTACTCTGAAATGCAAGAGAATTTACTTGGAAAGCATCCTTTGAGAAGTTATGAGTTACAATAAAAAAAAGTGTATAGCAGGCGCTGGGAAGCAATTTTCAGCAATAAAAACTGCAAATGTGTGTAAAACTCAACCAAATCTTTGGGATTCAAACCACTGCCTCTAACGCGTATAAAGGGGAGAGTTCTACTCTAAAAAGCAAGAGACTTTACTTGGAAAGCATCCTTTGTGAAGTTATGAGTCAAAATAAAAAAAGTGTACAGCCGGCGCTGGGAAGCATTTTTAAGCGATAAAAGCTGCAAATGTGTGTAAAACTCCAACCAAAGCTTTGGGATTCAAACCACTGCCTCTCACGAGTATACAGGGGAGAGTTTTACTCTGAAATGCAAGAGAATTTACGTGGAAAGTATCCTTTGTGAAGTTATGATTCAAAATAAAAAAAAGTGTACAGCAGGCGCTGGGAAACATTTTTAAGCGATAAAAACCTCAAAAATGTGTAAAACTCCAACCAAAGCTTTGGGATTCAAAACACTGCCTCTAAATCGTATAAAGGGGAGAGTTTTACTCTGAAATGCAAGAGAATTTACTTGCAAAGCATCCTTTGTGAAGTTATGAGTCAAAATAAAAAATGTTTCCAGCAGGCGCTGGGAAGCATTTTTAAGCGATAAAAACAGCAAATGTGTGTAAAACTCCAACCAAAGCTTTGGGATTCAAACCACTGCCTGTAACTATGACAAAGGTGAAAGTTCTACTCTCAAAGCAAGATACTTTACTGGGAAAGCATCCTTTTTGAAGTTATGAGTCAAAATAAAAAAAGTGTACAGCAGGCGCTGGGAAGCATTTTTAAGCAATAAAAACAACAAATGTGTGTAAAACTCCAACCAAATCTTTGGGATTCAAACCACTGCCTGTAACTTGTATAAAGGGGAGAGTTTTACACTTAAAAGCAAGATCATTTACTGGGAAAGCATCCTTTGTGAAGTTATGAGTTACAATAAAAAAACTGTTCAGCAGAGGAAGCTGGGAAGCATTTTTAAGCGATAAAAACTGCAAATGTCTGTAAAACTCCAACCAAAGCTTTGGGATTCAAGCCACTGCCTGTAACTAGTATAAAGTGGAGAGTTCTACTCTAAAAAGCAAGATACTTTACTGGGAAAGCATCCTTTTTGAAGTTATAAGTAAAAACAAAAAAGTGTACAGCCGGCGCTGGGAAGCATTTTTAAGCGATAAAAGCTGCAAATGTGTGTAAAACTCCAACCAAAGCTTTGGGATTCAAACCACTGCCTCTAACTCGTATAAAGGGGAGAGTTTTCCTCTGAAATGCAAGAGAATTTACTTGGAAAGCATCCTTTGTGAAGTTATGAGTCAAAATAAAAAAAGTGTGCAGCAGGTGCTGGGAAGCATTTTTAAGCAATAAAAACTGCAAATGTGTGTAAAACTCCAACCAAAGCTTTGGGATTCAAACCAATGCCTGTAACTAGTATAAAGGGGAGCATTCTACTCTAAAAAGCAAGAGACTTTAATGGGAAAGCATCCTTTGTGAAGTTATGAGTCAAAATAAAAAATGTTTCCAGCAGGCGCTGGGAAGCATTTTTAAGCGATGAAAACAGCAAATGTGTGTAAAACTCCAACCAAAGCTTTGGGATTCAAACCACTGCCTCTCACGAGTATACAGGGGAGAGTTTTACTCTGAAATGCAAGAGAATTTACTGGGAAAGTATCATTTGTGAAGTTATGAGTTACAATAAAAAAAAGTGTACAGCCGGCGCTGGGAAGCATTTTTAAGCGATAAAAGCTGCAAATGTGTGTAAAACTCCAACCAAAGCTTTGGGATTCAAACCACTGCCTCTCACGAGTATACAGGGGAGAATTTAACTCTGAAATGCAAGAGAATTTACTTGGAAAGTATCCTTTGTGAAGTTATGATTCAAAATTAAAAAAAGTGTACAGCAGGCGCTGGGAAACATATTTAAGCGATAAAAACCTCAAAAATGTGTAAAACTCCAACCAAAGCTTTGGGATTCAAAACACTGCCTCTAAATCGTATAAAGGGGAGAGTTTTACTCTGAAATGCAAGAGAATTTACTTGCAAAGCATCCTTTGTGAAGTTATGAGTCAAAATAATAAATGTGTCCAGCAGGCGCTGGGAAGCATTTTTAAGCGATAAAAACAGCAAATGTGTGGAAAACTCCAACCAAATCTTTGGGATTCAAACCACTACCTGTAACTAGTATAAAGGGGAGAGTTCGACTCTAAAAAGTAAGAGACTTTACTGTCAAAGCATCCTTTGTGAAGTTATGAGTCAAAATTAAAAAAGTGTACAGCAGAGGGAGCTGTTAACCATTTTTTAGCGATAAAAACTGCAAATGTGTGTAAAACTCCAACCAAAGCTTTGGGATTCAAACCACTGCCTGTAACTAGTATAAAGGGGAGGGTTTTACACTGAAATGCAAGAGAATTTACTTGGAAAGCATCCTTTGTGAAGTTATGAGTGAAAATAAAAAAAAGTGTACAGCAGAGGGAGCTGGGAAGCATTTTTAAGCGATAAAAACTGCAAATGTGTGTAAAACTCCAACCAAAACTTTGGGATTCAAACCACTGCCTGTAACTAGTATAAAGGGGAGAGTTTTACTCTGAAATGCAAGAGAATTTACTTGGAAAGCATCCTTTGAGAAGTTATGAGTTACAATAAAAAAAAGTGTACAGCAGGCGCTGGGAAGCAATTTTCAGCAATAAAAACTGCAAATGTGTGTAAAACTCAACCAAATCTTTGGGATTCAAACCACTGCCTCTAACGCGTATAAAGGGGAGAGTTCTACTCTAAAAAGCAAGAGACTTTACTTGGAAAGCATCCTTTGTGAAGTTATGAGTAAAAATAAAAAAAGTGTACAGCAGAGGGAGCTGGGAAGCATTTTTAAGCGACAAAAGCTGCAAATGTGTGTAAAACTCCAACCAAAGCTTTGGGATTCAAACCACTGCCTGTAACTATGACAAAGGTGAGAGTTCTACTCTCAAAGCAAGATACTTTACTGGGAAAGCATCCTTTTTGAAGTTATGAGTCAAAATAAAAAAAGTGTACAGCAGGCGCTGGGAAGCATTTTTAAGCAATAAAAACAGCAAATGTGTGTAAAACTCCAACCAAATCTTTGGGATTCAAACCACTGCCTGTAACTTGTATGAAGGGGAGAGTTTTACACTTAAAAGCAAGATCATTTACTGGGAAAGCATCCTTTGTGAAGTTATGAGTTACAATAAAAAAACTGTTCAGCAGAGGAAGCTGGGAAGCATTTTTAAGCGATAAAAACTGCAAATGTCTGTAAAACTCCAACCAAAGCTTTGGGATTCAAACCACAGCCTCTAACTCGTATAAAGGGGAGAGTTTTCCTCTGAAATGCAAGAGAATTTACTTGGAAAGCATCCTTTGTGAAGTTATGAGTCAAAATAAAAAAAGTGTGCAGCAGGTGCTGGGAAGCATTTTTAAGCAATAAAAACTGCAAATGTGTGTAAAACTCCAACCAAAGCTTTGGGATTCAAACCAATGCCTGTAACTAGTATAAAGGGGAGCATTCTACTCTAAAAAGCAAGAGACTTTAATGGGAAAGCATCCTTTGTGAAGTTATGAGTCAAAATAAAAAATGTGTCCAGCAGGCGCTGGGAAGCATTTTTAAGCGATGAAAACAGCAAATGTGTGTAAAACTCCAACCAAAGCTTTGGGATTCAAACCACTACCTGTAACGAGTATAAAGGGGAAGAATTTCACTCTTAAAAGCAAGAGAATTCACTGGGAAAGCATCCTTTGTGAAGTTATGAGTTACAATCAAAAAAAGTGTACAGCAGATGGAGATGTCAAGCATTTTTAAGCAATAAAAACTGCAAATGTGTGTGAAACTCCAACCAAAGCTTTGGGATTCAAACCACTCCCTGTAACTAGTATAAAGGTGAGAGTTATACTCGAAAAAGCAAGAGACTTTCGTGGGAAAGCATCCTTTTTGAAGATATGAGTGAAAATAAAAAAAGTGTACAGCAGGCGCTGGGGAGCATTTTTAAGCGAAAAAAGCTGCAAATGTGTGTAAAACTCCAACCAAAGCTTTGGGATTCAAACCACTGCCTTTAACTAGTATAAAGGTGAGACTTATACTCTAAAAAGCAAGAGACTTTAGTGGGAAAGCATCCTTTGTGAAGTTATGAGTGAAAATAAATAAAGTGTACAGCAGGCGCTGGGAAGCATTTTTAAGCGATAAAAACAGCAAATGTGTGTAAAACTCCAACTAAAGCTTTGGGATTCAAATCACTGCCTGTAACTAGTACAAAGGTGAGAGTTCTACTCTAAAAGCAAGATACTTTACTGGGAAAGCATCCTTTTTGAAGTTATGAGTCAAAATAAAAAAAGTGTACAGCAGGCGCTGGGAAGCATTTTTAAGCAATAAAAACAGCAAATGTGTGTAAACCTCCAACCAAATCTTTGGGATTCAAACCACTGCCTGTAACTAGTATAAAGTGGAGAGTTCTACTCTAAAAAGCAAGATACTTTACTGGGAAAGCATCCTTTTTGAAGTTATAAGTAAAAACAAAAAAGTGTACAGCCGGCTCTGGGAAGCATTTTTAAGCGATAAAAACTGCAAATGTGTGTAACACTCCAACCAAAGCTTTGGGATTCAAACCAATGCCTCTAACTCGTATAAAGGGGAGAGTTTTCCTCTGAAATGCAAGAGAATTTACTTGGAAAGCATCCTTTTTGAAGTTATGAGTGAAAATAAAAAAAGTGTACAGCAGGCGCTGGGGAGCATTTTTAAGCGATAAAAGCTGCAAATGTGTGTAAAACTCCAAGCAAAGCTTTGGGATTCAAACCACTGCCTCTAACTAATATAAAGGTGAGAGTTATACTCTAAAAAGCAAGAGACTTTACTTGGAAAGCATCCTTTGTGAAGTTATGAGTGAAAATAAATAAAAGTGTACAGCATGTGCTGGGAAGCATTTTTAAGCGATAAAAACAGCAAATGTGTGTAAAACTCCAACCATATCTTTGGGATTCAAACCATTGCCTCTAACTAGTATAAAGGGGAGAGTTTTACTCTGAAATGCAATAGAATTTACTTGGAAAGGATCCTGTTAGATATATTTTAGTAGTTATCATTTATTTGCTTAGCTTGCATTAGTATTTTGCATTAGTAGCTTGCATTAGTATTTTGCATTAGTAGCTTGCATTAGTATTATGGACAATATTTAGATAGAAAGATGTCTCGCCTTCAAGAAGATGACTCAGCAACATTTGATGGAAGGGCGCCTTGACCAAGGACGTGATCGGATGTGGACGGGGACGGGACAGGTGTCGTATGGTCCTATGTTTTGTGTTGTGTCTTAATGCTTAGAACATTATGTCTTGTAGAACCCTCCTATTTTCAAATAAATGTAGGAGCGACGGGGGAGATTGTTTAGAGCGTGTTGAGAGGCTGTAACCTGAACAATCTCCCATGCGCCCTCCTCATGAGTAAAATGACCAACGTCTTCAATCCTTTTGTGTTTATTCATTAAAATGTTTGGTGAGATAAATCCAACAGATTCAAACCACTGCCTTTAACTAGTATAAAGGGGAGAGTTTTACTCTGAAATGCAAGAGAATTTACTTGGAAAGCATCCTTTGTGAAGTTATGAGTCAAATAAAAAAAGTGTACAGCAGAGGGAGCTGTTAACCATTTTTTAGAGATAAAAACTGCAAATGGGTGTAAAACTCCAACCAAAGCTTTGGGATTCAAACCACTGCCTGTAACTAGTATAAAGTGGAGAGTTCTACTCTAAAAAGCATGAGACTTTACTGGGAAAGCATCTTTTGTAAAGTTATGAGTTACAATAAAAAAAACTGTAAAGCAGAGGAAGCTGGGAAGCATTTTTAAGCGATAAAAACTGCAAATGTCTGTAAAACTCCAACCAAAGCTTTGGGATTCAAACCACTGCCTGTAACTAGTATAAAGTGGAGAGTTCTACTCTCAAAAGCAAGATACTTTACTGGGAAAGCATCCTTTGTAAAGTTATGAGTTACAATAAAAAAACTGTACAGCAGAGGAAGCTTGGAAGCATTTTTAAGCGATAAAAACTGCAAATGTCTGTAAAACTCCAACCAAAGCTTTGGGATTCAAACCACTGCCTCTAACTCGTATAAAGGGGAGAGTTTTCCTCTGAAATGCAATAGAATTTACTTGGAAAGCATCCTTTGTGAAGTTATGAGTTAAAATAAAAAATTTGTCCAGCAGGAGCTGGAAAGCATTTTTTTTGCGATAAAAACAGCAAATGTGTGTAAAACTCCAACCAAAGCTTTGGGATTCAAACCACTGCCTCTAACTAGTATAAAGGGGAGAGTTTTACTCTAAAAAGCAAGAGAATTTACTTGGAAAGCATCCTTTGTGAAGTTATGAGTGAAAATAAAAAAAGTGTACAGCAGGCGCTGGGAAGCATTTTTAAGCGATAAAAAGAGCAAATGTGTGTAAAACTCCAACCAAATATCTGGGATTCAAACCACTGCCTGTAACTAGTATAAAGGTGAGAGTTATACTCTAAAAAGCAAGAGACTTTACTGGGAAAGCATCCTTTTTGAAGTTATGAGTCAAAATAAAAAAAGTGTACAGCAGAGGGAGCTGGGAAGCATTTTTAAGCGACAAAAGGTGCAAATGTGTGTAAAACTCCAACCAAAGCTTTGGGATTCAAACCACTGCCCCTAACTAGTATAAAGGGGAGAGTATTACTCTAAAATGCAAGAGAATTTACTTGGAAAGCATCCTTTGTTAAGTTCTGAGTCAAAATAAAAAAAGTGTACAGCAGAGGGAGCTGGGAAGCATTTTTAAGCGAAAAAAGCTGCAAATGTGTTTAAAACTCCAACCAAAGCTTTGGGATTCAAACCACTGCCTGTAACTAGTATAAAGGTGAGAGTTTTACTCTAAAATGCAATAGAATTTACTTGGAAAGCATACTTTGTGAAGTTATGAGTGAAAATAAAAAAAGTGTACAGCAGGCGCTGGGAAGCATTTTTAAGCGACAAAAGCTACAAATGTGTGTAAAACTCCAACCAAAGCTTTGGGATTCAAACCACTGCCCCTAAGTAGTATACAGGGGGTAGTTTTACTCTGAAATGCAAGATAATTTAATGGGAAAGCATCATTTGTGAAGTTATGAGTCAAAATAAAAAAAAGTGTACAGCAGAGGGAGCTGGGAAGCATTTTTAAGCGAAAAAAGCTGCAAATGTGTTTAAAACTCCAACCAAAGCTTTGGGATTCAAACCACTGCCTCTAACTAGTATAAAGGGTAGAGTTTTACTCTGAAATGCAAGAGACTTTACTGGGAAAGCATCCTTTGTGAAGGTATGAGTGAAAATAAAAAAAGTGTACAGCAGGCGCTGGGAAGCATTTTTAAGCAATAAAAACAGCAAATGTGTGTAAAACTCCAACCAACGATTTGGGATTCAAACCACTGCCTGTAACTAGTATAAAGGGGAGAGTTCTACTCTGAAAAGCAAGAGACTTTACTGGGAAAGCATCCTTTGTGAAGTTATGAGTTACAATAAAAAAAGTGAACAGCAGAGGAAGCTTGGAAGCATTTTTAAGCGATAAAAACTGCAAATGTCTGTAAAACTCCAACCAAAGCTTTGGGATTCAAACCACTGCCTCTAACTCGTATAAAGGGGATAGTTTTCCTCTGAAATGCAAGAGAATTTACTTGGAAAGCATCCTTTGTGAAGTTATGAGTTAAAATAAAAAATGTGTCCAGCAGGAGCTGGAAAGCATTTTTTTTGCGATAAAAACAGCAAATGTGTGTAAAACTCCAACCAAAGCTTTGGGATTCAAACCACTGCCTCTAACTAGTATAAAGGGGAGAGTTTTACTCTAAAAAGCAAGAGAATTTACTTGGAAAGCATCCTTTGTGAAGTTATGAGTGAAAATAAAAAAAGTGTACAGCAGGCGCTGGGAAGCATTTTTAAGCGATAAAAAAGCACATGTGTGTTAAACTCCAACCAAATCTTTGGGATTCAAACCACTGCCTCTAACTAGTATAAAGGCGAGAGTTTTACACTGAAATGCAAGAGAATTTACTTGGAAAGCATCCTTTGTGAAGTTATGAGTCAAAATAAAAAAAGTGTACAGCAGAGGAAGCTGAGAAACATTTTTCAGCGATAAAAACTGCAAATGTGTGGAAAACTCCAACCAAAGCTTTGGGATTCAAACCACTGCCTGTCACTAGTATAAAGGGGAGAGTTTTACTCTAAAAAGCAGAATAATTTACTTGGAAAGCATCCTTTGTGAAGTTATGAGTGAAAATAAAAAAAGTGTACAGCAGAGGGAGCTGGGAAGCATTTTTAAGCGACAAAAGGTGCAAATGTGTGTAAAACTCCAACCAAATATCTGGGATTCAAACCACTGCCTGTAACTAGTATAAAGGTGAGAGTTATACTCTAAAAAGCAAGAGACTTTACTGGGAAAGCATCCTTTTTGAAGTTATGAGTCAAAATAAAAAAAGTGTACAGCAGAGGGAGCTGGGAAGCATTTTTAAGCGACAAAAGGTGCAAATGTGTGTAAAACTCCAACCAAAGCTTTGGGATTCAAACCACTGCCCCTAACTAGTATAAAGGGGAGAGTTCTACTCTGAAAAGCAAGAGACTTTACTGGGAAAGCATCCTTTGTGAAGTTATGAGTTACAATAAAAAAAGTGAACAGCAGAGGGAGCTGGGAAGCATTTTTAAGCAATCCAAACTGCAAATGTGTGTAAAACTCCAACCAAAGCTTTGGGATTCAAACCACTGCCTGTAACTAGTTTAAAGGGGAGAGTTTTACTCTAAAATGCAAGAGAATTTACTTGGAAAGCATCCTTTGTTAAGTTATGAGTCAAAATAAAAAATGTGTACAGCTGGCGCTGGGAAGCATTTTTAAGCGATAAAAACTGCAAATGTGCGTAAAACTCCAACCAAAGCTTTGGGATTCAAACCATTGCCTGTAACTTGTATAAAGGGGAGAGTTTTACTCTAAAAAGCAAGAGAATTGACTGGGAAAGCATCCTTTGTGAAGTTGAGTTATAACAAAAAAAAGTGTGCAGCAGAGTGAGCTGGGAAGCATTTTTAAGCAATAAAAACTGCAAATATGTGGAAAAACTCCAACCAAACCTTTGGGTTTCAAACCACTGCCTGTAACAAGTGTAAAGGGGAGAGTTCGACTCTAAAAAGCAAGAGACTTTCCTGGGAAAGCATCCTTTGTGAAGTTATGAGTCAAAACAAAAAAAGTGTTCAGCAGGCGCTGGGAAGCATTTTTTAGCGATAAAAGCTGCAAATGTGTGTAAAACTCCAACCAAAGCTTTGGGATTCAAACCCCTGCCTGTAACTAGTATAAAGTGGAGAGTTCTACTCTAAAAAGCAAGAGACTTTACTGGGAAAGCATCCTTTTTGAAGTTATGAGTCAAAATAAAAAAAGTGTACAGCAGAGGGAGCTGGGAGGCATTTTTAAGCGACAAAAGCTGCAAATGTGTGTAAAACTCCAACCAAAGCTTTGGGATTCAAACCACTGCCTGTCACTAGTATAAAGGGGAGAGTTCTACTCTAAAAAGCAAGAGACTTTACTGGGAAAGCATCCTTTGTGAAGTTATGAGTTACAATAAAAAAAGTGAACAGCAGAGGGAGCTGGGAAGCATTTTTAAGCACTAAAAACTGCAAATGTGTGTAAAACTCCAACCAAAGCTTTGGGATTCAAACCACTGCCTGTAACTAGTTTAAAGGGGAGAGTTTTACTCTAAAATGCACGAGAATTTACTTGGAAAGCATCCTTTGTTAAGTTATGAGTCAAAATAAAAAAAGTGTACAGCAGGCGCTGGGAAGCATTTTTAAGCGATATAAACTGCAAATGTGCGTAAAACTCCAACTAAAGCTTTGGGATTCAAACCATTGCCTGTAACTAGTATTAAGGGGAGAGTTTTCCTCTGAAATGCAAGAGACTTTACTGGGAAAGCATCCTTTTTGAAGTTATGAGTTACAATTAAAAAAAAGTGTACAGCAGAGGGAGCTGGGAAGCATTTTTAAGCAATAAAAACAGCAAATGTGTTTAAAACTCCAACCAAAGCTTTGGGATTCAAACCACTGCCTGTAACTAGTATAAAGGTGAGAGTTATACTCTAAAAAGAAAGAGACTTTACTGGGAAAGCATCCTTTTTGAAGTTATGAGTCAAAATAAAAAAAGTGTACAGCAGAGGGAGCTGGGAAGCATTTTTAAACGACAAAAGCTGCAAATGTGTGTAAAACTCCAACCAAAGCTTTGGGATTCAAACCACTGCCCCTAAGTAGTATACAGGGGAGAGTTTTACTCTGAAATGCAAGATAATTTACTGGGAAATCATCCTTTGTGAAGTTATGAGTCAAAATAAAACAAAGTGTACAGCAGAGGGAGCTGGGAAGCATTTTTAAGCGACAAAAGCTGCAAATGTGTGTAAAACTCCAACCAAGGCTTTGGGATTCAAACCACTGCCTCTAACTAGTATAAAGGGGAGAGTATTACTCTAAAATGCAAGAGAATTTACTTGGAAAGCATCCTTTGTTAAGTTCTGAGTCAAAATTAAAAAAGTGTACAGCAGGCGCTGGGAAGCATTTTTAAGCGATAAAAACTGCAAATGGGCGTAAAACTCCAACCAAAGCTTTGGGATTCAAACCACTGCCTGTAACTAGTATAAAGGGGAGAATTTTACTCTGAAATGCAAGAGACTTCACTGGGAAACCATCCTCTTTGAAGTTATGAGTTACAAAAAAAAAAGTGTTCAGCAGAGGGAGGTGTTAAGCATTTTTAAGCAATAAAAACTGCAAATGTGTGTCAAACTCCAACCAAAGCTTTGGGATTCAAACCACTGGCTGTAACTAGTATGAAGGGTAGAGTTTTACTCTAAAATGCAAGAGAATTTACTTGGAAAGCATTCTTTTGTGAAGTTATGAGTGAAAATAAAAAAAGTGTACAGTAGGCGCTGGGAAGCATTTTTAAGCAATAAAAACTGCAAATGTGTGTAAAACTCCAACCAAAGATTTGGGATTCAAACCACTGCCTGTAAAGAGTAAAAAGGGGAGAGTTCTACTCGAAAAAGCAAGAGACATTACTGGGAAAGCATCCTTTGTGAAGGTATGAGTCAAAATAAAAAAACTGTACACAAGGCGCTGGGTAGAATTTTTAAGCGATAAAAACTGCAAATGTGCGTAAAACTCCAACCAAATCTTTGGGATTCAAATCACTGCCTCTAACTAGTATAAAGGGGAGAGTTTTACTCTGAAATGCAAGAGAATTTACTTGGAAAGCATCCTTTGTGAAGTTATGAGTGAAAATTAAAAAAAGTGTACAGCAGGCGCTGGGAAGCATTTTTAAGCAATAAAAACAGCAAATGTGTATAAAACTCCAACCAAAGATTTGGGATTCAAACCCCTGCCTGTAACTAGTATAAAGTGGAGAGTTCTACTCTAAAAAGCAAGAGACTTTACTGGGAAAGCATCCTTTTTAAAGTTATGAGTCAAAATAAAAAATTTGTACAGCAGAGGGAGCTGGGAAGCATTTTTAAGCGACAAAAGCTGCAAATGTGTGTAAAACTCCAACCAAAGCTTTGGGATTCAAACCACTGCCCCTAAGTAGTATACAGGGGATAGTTTTACTCTGAAATGCAAGATAATTTAATGGGAAAGCATCCTTTGTGAAGTTATGAGTCAAAATAAAAAAAAGTGTACAGCAGAGAGAGCTGGGAAGCATTTTTAAGCGACAAAAACAGCAAATGTGTGTAAAACTCCAACCAAGGCTTTGGGATTCAAACCACTGCCTCTAACTAGTATAAAGGGGAGAGTTTTACTCTGAAATGCAAGAGACTTTACTGGGAAAGCATCCTTTGTGAAGTTATGAGTGAAAATAAAAAAAGTGTACAGCAGGCGCTGGGAAGCATTTTTAAGCGACAAAAACTGCAAATGTGTGTCAAACTCCAACCAAAGCTTTGGGATTCAAACCACTGCCTGTAACTCGTATAAAGGTGATAGTTATACTCTAAAAAGCAAGAGACTTTACTGGGAAAGCATCCTTTGTGAAGTTATGAGTTACAATAAAAAAAGTGTACAGCAGAGGGAGCTGTTCAGCATTTTTAAACAATAAAAACTGCAAATGTGTGTAAAACTCCAACCAAAGCTTTGGGATTCAAACCACTGCCGATAACTCGTAGAAAGGGGAGAGTTTTTCTCTAAAAAGCAAGAGAAATAACTGGGAAAGCATCCTTTGTGAAGGTATGAGTTACAATAAAAAAAGTGTTCAGCACAGGGAGCTGGGAATCATTTTTAAGCAATAAAAACTCCAAATGTGTGTAAAACTCCAACCAAAGCTTTGGGATTCAAACAACTGCCTGTAACTCGTATCAAGGGGAGAGTTCTACTCTAAAATACAAGAGAATTTACTTGGAAAGCATCCTTTGTGAAGTTATGAGTCAAAATAAAAAAAGTATACAGCAGGCGCTGGGAAGCATTTTCAAGCAATAAAAACAGCAAATGTGGTGTAAAACTCCAACCAAAGCTTTGGGATTCAAACCACTGCCTGTAACTAATATAAAGGGGAGAGTTTTATTCTAAAAAGCAAGAGAATTTACTTGGAAAGCATCCTTTGTGAAGTTATGAGTGAAATTAATAAAAGTGTACAGCATGTGCTGGGAAGCATTTTTAAGCGATAAAAACAGCAAATGTGTGTAAAACTCCAACAAAAGCTTTGGGATTCAAACCACTGCCTGTAACGAGTATAAAGGGGAGAGTTCTCCTCTAAAAAGCAAGAGAATTTACTTGGAAAGCATCCTTTGTGAAGTTATGAGTGAAAATCAAAAAAGTGTACAGCAGAGGGAGCTGGGAAGCATTTTTAAGCGACAAAAACTGCAAATGTGTGTCAAACTCCAACCAAAGCTTTGGGATTCAAACCACTGCCTGTAACTCGTATAAAGGTGATAGTTATACTCTAAAAAGCAAGAGACTTTACTGGGAAAGCATCCTTTGTGAAGTTATGAGTTACAATAAAAAAAAGTGTCCAGCAGAGGGCGCTGTTCAGCATTTTTAAACAATAAAAACTGCAAATGTGTGTAAAACTCCAACCAAAGCTTTGGGATTCAAACCACTGCCTATAACTCGTAGAAAGGGGAGAGTTTTTCTCTAAAAAGCAAGAGAATTAACTGGGAAAGCATCCTTTGTGAAGGTATGAGTTACAATAAAAAAAGTATTCAGCACAGGGAGCTGGGAGTCATTTTTAAGCAATAAAAACTCCAAATGTGTGTAAAACTCCAACCAAAGCTTTGGGATTCTAACAACTGCCTGTAACTCGTATCAAGGGGAGAGTTCTACTCTAAAAAGCAAGAGAATTTACTGGGAAAGCATCCTTTGTGAAGTTATGAGTGAAAATAAAAAAAGTGTACAGCAGGCGCTGGGAAGCATTTTTAAGCAATAAAAACAGCAAATGTGTGTAAAACTCCAACCAAAGCTTTGGGATTCAAACCACTGCCTGTAACTAGTACAAAGGGGAGAGTTTTACTCTGAAAAGCAAGAGACTTTACTGGGAAAGCATCCTTTGTGAAGTTTTGAGTAAAAAAATAAAGTGTTCAGCAGAGGGAGCTGGGAATCATTTTTAAGCATTAAAAAAAAAAGTTTTACTCTGAAAAGCAAGAGACTTTAATGGGAAAGCATCCTTTGTGAAGTTATGAGTCAAAATTATAAAAGTGTACAGCTGGTGCTTGGAAGCATTTTTAAGTGATAAAAACTGCAAATGTGTGTAAAACTCCAACCAAAGCTTTGGGATTCAAACCACTGCCTGTAACTCGTATAAAGGGAATAGTTTCACTTGAAAAAGTAAGAGAATTTCCAGGGAAAGCATCCTTTGTGAAGTTATGAGTCAAAATAAAAAAAGTGTACAGCAGGTGCTTGGAAGCATTTTTAAGTGTGATAAAAACTGCAAATGTGTGTAAAACTCCAACCAAAGCTTTGGGATTCAAACCACTGCCTGTAACTAGTATAAAGGTGTTGGATTTATCTTGCCCAACATTATAAAAAATAGACACAAAAGGAATGAAGACGCTGGTTTCTTTTTCTCATGAGGAGGGCGCATGGGAGATTGTTCAGATTACAGCTTCTCAACACGCTCTGAACAATCTCTCCCGTCGCTCCTGCATTTATTTGAAAATAGGGAGGTTTCTAAGTTTACAAGACATAACGTACTAAGCTACAAGACACAACACACTAAGGGTAGGGTTTCAAGGTGAAAACATGGCACCTGCCACGTCCCGGCCACGTCCTTCTCTCAGATGATTCCTGCTGAGTCATCTTCTTGAAGGCGAGACATCTTTCTTTCTAAACATTGTCCATAATACTAATGCAAGCTACTAATGCAAAATACTAATGCAAGCTACTAATGCAAAATACTAATGCAAGCTACTAATGCAAAATACTAATGCAAGCTAAGCAAATAAATGATAACTACTAAAATATATCTAACATTTCCCTCCGGTTTATCATGTATTTGCACAAATTCTCATATAATCTTACAGTCACTTCATTTCAATTTTTAACTGTAGAATCATTTTTATGAAACAAATACATTTACACCCAGAGTAGATTTGTCATACATGAATGTTATAGTTTAAACATCGTAATCATCTGGATCAGGAAACAAATCAGTTAAAGCATAATCATCATCATCATCATTATCATCATCATTATCTTTATTATCAAACAGTAATGGATACATCAGCTCCATACGGTTCTCCATGGGGTTATGGCTGTGGTGATTAATTTACTGATTAAAGCCCGAATGCATGGGATACAACAACATCCACAAAATGTCAGAATGGCTGCAAAAACAGCAATTGATATCAATATTGGTGAAATTAGGGTTTTATATTTACCAAAAACGTCCATCCAGCTGTCCCACAAGGAGTGTTGATTGAGGGTCCGTAGACCATCGATGGCTCTGGTCAAGCTGCCATCTGAAGCAGTATTGTTTGTTCTCCAAACATACCGCAAACACCTCCCTCTCTTGCGAGGAGTGTGTCGACAGCTATGCGGTTTTGGAACGTCCTTGAAGAGGTAGCTTTGAGCTGCTCATGCACAGCTTCCAACCCACTCTGAGTCCAATTTCCTAATCTCTGTACATTGAAGTGGATATAGTTTATCCCATCAACATTTTTATTAATCGTACACCACCAGCATATGAAGTCCTCCTGCAACTTGGTCAGCTAATTTGTATTGATTAGGAACCCCACGAGGAACACCTATGGCGTTGATGTATATTTTATGTTGGATAATTTTGCCTCTGCCAGGATAAATCTATTTTTTGTCTATGTTCTAGATTGGACAAAAACATTGGTGCCCTTTTCATTAAATCTTGAACAGGCATAGGGTATACTGACACATGCAATATCAAAGTGACAATAGCACACAATCCAGATATATCTTTAGGTAATCTATCAAACAGTCTATCATCTCCGGACCACCACCAGCTGCTGCTCCGTGATACTGGCATAAATTTTGGTCCGACTTTTAAGGTTACTTTACACCGTGTGTCGTTAAGTGGTCCTATTTTTTTTTTTCCTTTACTAATCATGTTTATACAAGTGAAATTATTCGGTGCTACTAGAATAGAATTTTGTCCCGAAACTCCTGTGACTACAAGGAACCAATCATAAGTAGTTATGTTATTAACCATTAAAATGTGTTCACTTTTCTTTGAAGTTTTTTAATGGCATTTCTGGTTCAACACGGTTGCCATAACACAATGCTACTCGGAAGTGGGGATCTTTTCCACCAGAATATGCCCACAAACTCATCATCAAACACACTGGGTGACTTGATTTGTATTTCAATATTAAACTATGGGCCATTTTGCTTATGTTAAACTTCTTTCTATATTCTTTTGCTATTTTTTGTGACCAACTGGACCATTCATAACCTGTTTCACCTATCCTCAATTCTGCCCATTCTCTTGAGCATCATTGGTGAGAGCCGCATATGGAATTATGATTAAAGTATCTTAATTTTGGGGGGCACAAAATATTAAACTGTTCTGCCGCATTTGGAGGTCATGCCCACAGTTCTGATCATCAACTGTACTCCTTTTGGTACGAGTTAATGCTTCCAAATTTCTTATTATTGGGTTGGTCATATTGGTCCAGTTGGTAGGTGATTTCCTATCTAAAAAATGCGTTGTATCATTTAGGGTGGGACGCCCCATGTACCACAAAACAAAATCAACACTATAGTAACCAAAGTTGCTATGTAACAACTCATCGAATCTCCTAACCAACGCGGGTGTGCCATTCTGCTGAGTTCTCACTAAACGGGTTGGTGTCTTTTTTCTTCACTGACCAGCAAGCGTTTTCAGAATCTACACATCTGCTCCCGCTCCGTTATCAGACTTTTGCTCACCTTCCCTATTTGAGTACTCAGCTGAAATGACTCTTTTACAGTGTGTTAAATGAACCCACGTGTTTCTTTCTGCTATTTTTTATTGTCCCATTCATTCTTTCCACTCGACCTACACTCTGAGGGTGGTGGTAAGCACGATGGTTTTTCAAATTGATGTGGAACATGGTTCCTATTTTATTGATTATTTGATTTACAAAATGAGTCCCTTTATCACTGTAAATGGTTTCAGGTATGCCATATTTTGGAATGATGTCTTTACATAGTGCTTTTGCCACCGTCAGAGCATCAGGTGATTTTGTTGAGAATAATTCGATCCATTTAGAAAATGCATCTATGATAACCAAACAATACTTTTTTCCTTCACTTTGGTTTAATTCAATATTCCTCTCCTGGGCCTCAAATTGCCTTGTGCATTATACCTAGCACAAATCATACATGCTCTACAAATTATTATTATTATTATTATTTTAATAGGAATTAAAACCATAAGTTGTATAATATTGATTTATCTGTCTTACCATCCCTCCTGTTGAGACATGTGACACAGCATGGCTCAATATAGCAGCCCATTTGAATAGTTTTTTTTTTTTTTTTTTTTTTTCTCTTTGCTAATGTAAATTTCATTTTGTAGTTTTGCACTTTGAATTGCGTTCTTGTTGAGGAACCCTCTTACTGGCTATCAGTATAGATTGTACCATCTTTATTTATTTTTAGTTTGCATGCCTCGGTTAATGCTACTAATTCAGCAGTTTGTTCGGCCAATTCCTGACAATCATGCTGCGTGCCTTCATCAGGTAAGTGTGTTAGCGTGGCTGGATTTAAGGTTGTGCATCGCTCAACAGTCAAATGTGGTTGTGACAGCAAGATGGCCATGCAAGATAAATATTTTGCAGGTGTTAAAAACGCCATATTGGTTTGCAATAGGAGAGCAGACACTGTATGTGGCACTTTAAGAGTTAATGGATGAAATAACACAATTGTGGAACTGCTCTCTATTGCCATTGAAGCTGCCACAACTGCTCTGACACAATGCGGAAATGCACAAGTCACGTTGTCTAGTCTAGTTGAAAAATAAGCTATTGGTCTCAGCTTATCATCTACCATCTGAATGAATGGTTTATCATAATCCGGAAGGGCCAGCGCAGTACTGGACACCAAATGTTGTTTAATGTCACAGAAGGCCTTTTCTGCCTCTGTATTCCATTGAACAGGTGATGTCATTTTAAGGTTTGCTTCATACATAAATTTTGACAATGGTGCAATAATTTCTGCATAGTTTTGAATCCATGCTCTCCCTTAATTTGTCAGACCTAAAAATGACATAATATGTTTCTTTGTTTGTGGTTTAGGGTTTTTTAAAACTGTAGCTTTTCTGTCTTCTAATATAGTCCTTTATTTTTTTTTTTATTTTTTTTTTATTTTAACACGGAATTTTAGCACGTATAGGACTCCGCCGTCCATGCGGAATTTATAGGACGAAGGAAGAGTTTTACTCGAAAAAGTGAAGAGTTTTACTCAAAAAAGTAAGACAATTTCCAGGGAAAGCATCCTTTGTGAAGTTATGAGTCAAAATAAAAAAAGTGTACAGCAGGCGCTGGGAAGCATTTTTAAGCGATAAAAACTGCAAATGTGTGTAAAACTCCAAACAAAGCTTTGGGATTCAAACCACTGCCTGTAACTCGTATAAAGGGAAGAGTTTTACTCGAAAAAGTTAGAGAATTTCCAGGGAAAGCATCCTTTGTAAAGTTATGAGTCAAAATAAAAAAAGTGTACAGCAGGCACTGGGAAGCATTTTTAAGCGATAAAAACTGCAAATGTGTGTAAAACTCCAACCAAAGCTTTGGGATTCAAACCACTGCCTGTAACTCGAAAAAGGGGAGAGATTTACTCTAAAAAGCAAGAGAATTTACTTGGAAAGCATCCTTTGTGAAGTTATGAGTGAAAATATAAAAAGTGTACAGCAGAGGGAGCTGGGAAGCATTTTTAAGCGATAAAAACTGCAAATGTGTGTCACACTCCAACCAAAGCTTTGGGATTCAAACCACTGCGTGTAACTAGTATAAAGGTGAGAGTTATTCTCTAAAAAGCAAGAGACTTTACTGGGAAAGCATCCTTTGTGAAGTTATGAGTTACAAAAAAAAAAGTTTACAGCAGATGGAGCTGGGAAGCATTTTTAAGCAATAAAAACTGCAAATGTGTGTAAAACTCCAAACAAAGCTTTGGGATTCAAACCACTGCCTGTAACTCGTATAAAGGGAAGAGTTTTACTCGAAAAAGTTCGAGAATTTCCAGGGAAAGCATCCTTTGTAAAGTTATGAGTCAAAATAAAAAAAGTGTACAGCAGGCGCTGGGAAGCATTTTTTAAGCGATAAAAACTGCAAATGTGTGTAAAACTCCAACCAAAGCTTTGGGATTCAAACCACTGCCTGTTACTCGTATAAAGGGGAGAGTTCTACTCTAAAAACCAAGAGAATTTACTGGGAAAGCATCCTTTGTGAAGTTATGAGTGAAAATAAAAAAAGTTTATAGCAGAGGAAGCTGGGAAGTATTTTTAAGCAATAAAAACTGCAAATGTGTGTAAAACTCCAACCAAAGCTTTTGGATTCAAACCACGGCCTGTAACTCGTATAAAGAGGAGAGTTATTCTCTAAAAAGCAAGAGACTTTACTGGGAAAGCATCCTTTGGGAAGTTATGAGTCAAAATAAAAAAGTGTAAGCAGGCGCTGGGAAGCAGTTTTAAGCGATTAAAGCTGCAAATGTGTGTAAAACTCCAACCAAAGCTTTGGGATTAAAACCATTGCCTCTAACTCGTAGAAAGGGGAGAGTTTTACAATAAAAAGCAAGAGAATTAACTGGGAAAGCATCCTTTGTGAAGTTATGAGTCACAATAAAAAAAGTGAACAGCAGGTGCTGGGAACCATTTTTAAGCGATAAAAGCTGGAAATGTGTGTAAAACTCTAACCAAAGCTTTGGGATTCAAACAACTGCCTGTAACTCGAAAAAGGGGAGATATTTACTCTAAAAAGCAAGAGAATTTACATGGAAAGCATCCTTTGTGAAGTTATGAGTGAAAATAAAAAAAGTGTACAGCAGAGGGAGCTGGGAAGCATTTTTAAGCGATAAAAACTGCAAATGTGTGTCACACTCCAACCAAAGCTTTGGGATTCAAACCACTGCGTGTAACTAGTATTAAGGTGAGAGTTCTACTCTAAAAAGCAAGATAATTTACTGTGAAAGCATCCTTTGATAAGTTATGAATCAAAATTAAAAAAAGTGTACAGCAGGCGCTGGGAAGCATTTTTAAGTGATAAAAACTGCAAATGTGTGTAAAACTCCAACCAAAGCTTTGGGATTCAAACCACTGCCTGTAACTAGTATAAAGGAGAGATTTTTACTCTAAAATGCAAAAGAATTTACTTGGAAAGCTTCCTTTGTGAAGTCTTGAGTCAAAATAAAAAAAGTGGACAGCAGGTGCTGGGAAGCATTTTTAAGCAATAAAAACTGCAAATGTGTGTAAAACTCCAACCAAAGCTTTGGGATTCAAACCACTGCCTGTTACTCGTATAAAGGGGAGAGTTCTACTCTAAAAAGCAAGAGAATTTACTGGGAAAGCATCCTTTGTGAAGTTATGAGTGAAAATAAAAAAAGTGTATAGCAGAGGAAGCTGGGAAGTATTTTTAAGCAATAAAAACTGCAAATGTGTGTAAAACTCCAACCAAAGCTTTTGGATTCAAACCACGGCCTGTAACTCGTATAAAGAGGAGAGTTATTCTCTAAAAAGCAAGAGACTTTACTGGGAAAGCATCCTTTGGGAAGTTATGAGTCAAAATCAAAAAAGTGGAAGCAGGCGCTGGGAAGCATTTTTAAGCGATAAAAGCTGCAAATGTGTGTAAAACTCCAACCAAAGCTTTGGGATTAAAACCACTGCCTGTAACTTGTATAAAGGGGAGAGTTCTACTCTAAAAAGCAAGAGAATTTACTGGGAAAGCATCCTTTGTGAAGTTATGAGTTACAATAAAGAAAGTGGACAGCAGAGGGAGCTCTTCAGCATTTTTCAACAATAAAAACTGCTAATGTGTGTCAAACTCCAACCAAAGCTTTGGGATTCAAACCACTGCCTGTAACTAGTATAAAGGTGAGAGTTATACTCTAAAAAGCAAGAGACTTTACTTGAAAAGCATCCTTTGTGAAGTTATGAGTCATAATAAAAAATGTGTACAGCAGGCACTGGGAAGCATTTTTAATCAATAAAAACTGCAAATGTGTGTAAAACTACAACCAAAGCTTTGGGATTCAAACCACTGCCTGTAACTAATATAAAAGGGAGAGTTTTATTCTAAAAAGCAAGATAATTTACTTGGAAAGCATCCTTTGTGAAGTTATGAGTGAAAATAAATAAAAGTGTACAGCATGTGCTGGGAAGCATTTTTAAGCGATAAAAACAGCAAATGTGTGTAAAACTCCAACCAAAGCTTTGGGATTCAAACCACTGCCTGTAACAAGTATAATGGGGAGAGTTCTCCTCTAAAAAGGAAGAGACTTTACTGGGAAAGCATTCTATGTGAAGTTATGAGTTACAATTAAAAAAAGTGTACAGCAGAGGGAGCTGGGAAGCATTTTTAAGCAATAAAAACAGCAAATGTGTGTAAAACTCCAACCAAAGCTTTGGGATTCAAACCACTGCCTGTAACTAGTATCAAGGGGAGAGTTCTACTCTAAAAAGCAAGAGAATTTCCTGGGAAAGCATCCTTTGTGAATTTATAAATGAAAATAAAAAAGGTGTACAGCAGGCGCTGGGAAGCATTTTTAAGCAATAAAAACAGCAAATGTGTGTAAAACTCCAACCAAAGCTTTGGGATTCAAACCACTTTCTGTAACTAGTATAAAGGGGAGAGTTTTACTCTAAAATGCAAGAGAATTTACTTGGAAAGCATCCTTTGGGAAGTTATGAGTTACAATAAAAAGAGTGTACAGCAGAAGGGAGCTGGGGAGCATTTTTAAGCAAAAAAAACAGCAAATGTGTGTAAAACTCCAACCAAAGCTTTGGGATTCAAACCACTGCCTGTAACTAGTATAAAGGGGAGAGTTCAACTCAAAAAAGCAAGAGAATTTACTGGGAAAGCATCCTTTGTGAAGTTATGAGTGAAAATAAAAAAAGTGTACAGCAGGCGCTGGGAAGCATTTTTCAGCAATAAAAACTGCAAATGTGTGTAAAACTCCAACCAAAGCTTTGGGATTCAAACCACTGCCCGTAACTAGTATAACGGGGAGAGTTATACTCCAAAAAACAAGAGACTTTACTTGGAAAGCATCCTTTGTGAAGTTATGAGTCAACATAAAAAAAAGTGTACAGCAGGCGCTGGGAAGCATTTTTAAGCAATAAAAACAGCAAATGTGTGTAAAACTCCATCCAAAGCTTTGGGATTCAAACCACTGCCTGTAACTAGTATAAAGGGGAGAGTTCTACTCTAAAAAGCAAGAGACTTTACTGGGAACGCATCCTTTGTGAAGTTATGAGTGAAAATCAAAAAAGGTTACAGCAGGCGCTGGGAACCATTTTTAAGCAATAAAAACAGCAAATGTTTGTAAAACTCCAACCAAAGCTTTGGGATTCAAACCACTGCCTGTAACGAGTATCAAGGGTAAAGTTCTACTCTAAAAAGCAAGAGACTTTACTGGGAAAGCATCCTTTGTGAATTTATTAATGAAAATAAAAAAAGTGTACAGCAGGCGCTGGGAAGCATTTTTAAGCAATAAAAACAGCAAATGTGTGTAAAACTCCAACCAAAGCTTTGGTATTCAAACAATTGCCTGTAACACGTATAAAGGGGATAGTTTTACTCGAAAAAGAAAGGGAATTTTCTGGGGAAGCATCCTTTGTGAAATTATGAGTTACATTAAAAAAAGTGTACAGCAGAGGAAGCTGGGAAGCATTTTTAAGCGATAAAAACTGCAAATGTGTGTAAAACTCCAAACAAAGCTTTGGGATTCAAACAACTGCCTGTAACGAGTATCAAGGGTAGAGTTCTACTCTAAAAAGCAAGAGACTTTACTGGGAAAGCATCCTTTGTGAATTTATAAATGAAAATAAAAAAAGTGTACAGCAGGCGCTGGGAAGCATTTTTAAGCAATAAAAACAGCAAATGTATGTAAAACTCCAAACAAAGCTTTGGGATTCAAACCACTGCCTGTAACTAGTACAAAGGGCAGATTTTTACTCTAAAATGCGAGAATTTACTTGGAAAGCATCCTTTGTGAAGTTATGAGTCAAAATAAAAAAAAAAGTGTACAGCATGCGCTGGGAAGCATTTTTCAGCAATAAAAACAGCAAATGTGTATAAAACTCCAGCCAAAGCTTTGGGATTCAAACCACTGCCTGTAAGTAGTATAAAGGGGAGAGTTCAACTCGAAAAAGCAAGAGAATTTAATGGGAAAGCATCCTTTGTGAAGTTATGAGTCAAAATAAAAAAAAGTGTACAGCAGGCGCTGGGAGGCATTTTTAAGCGATAAAAACTGCAAATGTGTGTAAAACTCACAAACCACAACCTATAACTAGTATAAAGGGGAGAGTTTTACTCTCAAAAGCAAGAGACTTTACTGGGAAAGCATCCTTTGTGAAGTTATGAGTGAAAATAAAAAAATGTGTATAGCAGGCGCTGGGAAGCATTTTTAAGCAATAAAAACTGCAAATGTGTGTAAAACCCCAACCAAAGCTTTGGGACTCAAACTACGGCCTGTAACTAGTATAAAGCGGAGTTTTACACTAAAAAGCAAGAGAATTTACTGGGACAGCATCCTTTGTGAAGTTATGAGTTACAATAAAAAAAAGTGTGCAGCATGCGCAGGGAAGCATTTTTAAGCGATAAAAACAGCAAATGTGTGTAAAACTCCAACCAAATCTTTGGGATTCAAACCACTGCCTGTAACAAGTATAATGGGGAGAGTTCTCCTCTAAAAAGGAAGAGACTTTACTGGGAAAGCATCCTTTGTGAAGTTATGAGTTACAATTCAAAAAAGTGTACAGCAGAGGGAGCTGGGAAGCATTTTTAAGCAATAAAAACAGCAAATGTGTGTAAAACTCCAACCGAAGCTTTGGGATTCAAACCACTGCCTGTAACTAGTATAAAGGGGAGAGTTTTACTCTAAAATGCAAGAGAATTTACTTGGAAAGCATCCTTTGGGAAGTTATGAGTTACAATATAAAGAGTGTACAGCAGAGGGAGCTGGGGAGCATTTTTAAGCAATAAAAACAGCAAATGTGTGTAAAACTCCAACCAAAGCTTTGGGATTCAAACCACTGCCTGTAACTAGTATAAAGGGGAGAGTTCAACTCAAAAAAGCAAGAGAATTTACTGGGAAAGCATCCTTTGTGAAGTTATGAGTGAAAATAAAAAAAGTGTACAGCAGGCGCTGGGAAGCATTTTTCAGCAATAAAAACTGCAAATGTGTGTAAAACTCCAACCAAAGCTTTGGGATTCAAACCACTGCCCGTAACTAGTATAACGGGGAGAGTTATACTCCAAAAAACAAGAGACTTTACTTGGAAAGCATCCTTTGTGAAGTTATGAGTCAAAATAAAAAAAAGTGTACAGCAGGCGCTGGGAAGCATTTTTAAGCAATAAAAACAGCAAATGTGTGTAAAACTCCAACCAAAGCTTTGGGATTCAAACCACTGCCTGTAACTAGAATAAAGGGGAGAGTTCTACTCTAAAAAGCAAGAGACTTTACTGGGAACGCATCCTTTGTGAAGTTATGAGTGAATATCAAAAAAGTGTACAGCAGGCGCTGGGAACCATTTTTAAGCAATAAAAACAGCAAATGTTTGTAAAACTCCAACCAAAGCTTTGGGATTCAAACCACTGCCTGTAACGAGTATCAAGGGTAGAGTTCTACTCTAAAAAGCAAGAGACTTTACTGGGAAAGCATCCTTTGTGAATTTATAAATGAAAATAAAAAAAGTGTACAGCAGGCGCTGGGAAGCATTTTTAAGCAATAAAAACAGCAAATGTGTGTAAAACTCCAACCAAAGCTTTGGTATTCAAACAATTGCCTGTAACTAGTACAAAGGGCAGATTTTTACTCTAAAATGCAATAGAATTTATTGGAAAGCATCATTTGTGCAGTTATGAGTGAAAATAAAAAAAGTGTTCAGCAGAGGAAGCTGGGAAGCATTTTGAAGCAATAAAAACAGCAAATGTATGTAAAACTCCAAACAAAGCTTTGGGATTCAAACCACTGCCTGTAACTAGTACAAAGGGCAGATTTTTACTCTAAAATGCAAGAGAATTTACTTGGAAAGCATCCTTTGTGAAGTTATGAGTCAAAATAAAAAAAAAAGTGTACAGCATGCGCTGGGAAGCATTTTTCAGCAATAAAAACAGCAAATGTGTATAAAACTCCAGCCAAAGCTTTGGGATTCAAACCACTGCCTGTAACTAGTATAAAGGGGAGAGTTCAACTCGAAAAAGCAAGAGAATTTAATGGGAAAGCATCCTTTGTGAAGTTATGAGTCAAAATAAAAAAAAGTGTACAGCAGGCGCTGGGAGGCATTTTTAAGCGATAAAAACTGCAAATGTGTGTAAAACTCACAAACCACAACCTATAACTAGTATAAAGGGGAGAGTTTTACTCTCAAAAGCAAGAGACTTTACTGGGAAAGCATCCTTTGTGAAGTTATGAGTGAAAATAAAAAAATGTGTATAGCAGGCGCTGGGAAGCATTTTTAAGCAATAAAAACTGCAAATGTGTGTAAAACCCCAACCAAAGCTTTGGGACTCAAACCACGGCCTGTAACTAGTATAAAGCGGAGTTTTACACTAAAAAGCAAGAGAATTTACTGGGACAGCATCCTTTGTGAAGTTATGAGTTACAATAAAAAAAAGTGTGCAGCATGCGCAGGGAAGCATTTTTTAGCGATAAAAACTGCAAATGTGTGTAAAACTCCAACCAAAGCTTTGGTATTCAAACCACTGCCTGTAACTAGTAAGAAGGGGAGAGTTTTACTCTAAAAAGCAAGAGAATTTCCTGGGACAGCATCCTTTGTGAAGTTATGAGTTACAATAAAAAAAGTGTACAGCAGAGGAAGCTGGGAAGCATTTTTAAGCAATAAAAACAGCAAATGTATGTAAAACTCCAACCAAAGCTTTGGGATTCAAACCACTGCCTGTAACTTGTATAAAGGGGAGAGTTCTACTCTAAAAAGCAAGAGACTTTACTGGGAAAGCATTATTTGTGAAGTTATGAGTGAAAATAAAATAAGTGTACAGCAGAGGGAGCTGGGAAGCATTTTTAAGCAATAAAAACTGCAAATGTTTGTAAAACTCCAACCAAAACTTTGGGATTCAAACCACTGCCTGTAACTAGTATTAAGGGGAGAATTTTACTCTAAAAACCAAGAGAATTAACTGGGAAAGCATCCTTTGTGAAGTTATGGGTGAAAATAAAAAAGGTTTACAGCAGAGGAAGCTGGGAAGCATTTTGAAGCGATAAAAACTGCAAATGTGTATAAAACTCAAACTAAAGCTTTGGGATTCAAACCACTGCCTGTAACTCGTAAGAAGGGGAGAGTTCTACTCTAAAAAGCAAGAGAATTTCCTGGGACAGCATCCTTTGTGAAGTTATGAGTGAAAATAAAATAAGTGTACAGCAGAGGGAGCTGGGAAGCATTTTTAAGCAATAAAAAGTGCAAATGTTTGTAAAACTCCAACCAAAACGTTGGGATTCAAACCACTGCCTGTAACTAGTATAAAGGGGAGAGTTTTACTCTAAAAACCAAGAGAATTAACTGGGAAAGCATCCTTTGTGAAGTTATGGGTGAAAATAAACAAGGTTTACAGCAGAGGAAGCTAGGAAGCATTTTTAAGCGATAAAAACTGCAAATGTGTGTAAAACTCCAACCAAAGCTTTGGGATTCAAACCACTGCCTGTAACTCGTACGAAGGGGAGAGTTCTACTCTAAAAAGCAAGAGACTTTACTGGGAAAGCATCCTTTGTGAAGTCATGTGTGTAAATAAAAAATGTTTACAGCAGTCGCTGGGAAGCATTTTTAATCAATAAAAACAGCAAATGTGTGTAAAACTCCAACCAAAGCTTTGGGATTCAAACCACTGCCTGTAACCAGTATAAAGGGGAGAGTTCTACTCTCAAAAGCAAGAGACTTTACTGGGAAAGCATCCTTTGTGAAGTTATGAGTTACAATAAAGTAAGTGTACAGCAGAGAAGCTGGGAAGCATTTTTAGCAATAAAAACTGCAAATGTATGTAAAAATGCAAACAAAGCTTTGGGATTCAAACCACTGCCTGTAACTAGTACAAAGGGCAGAGTTTTACTCTAAAATGCAAGAGAATTTACTTGGAAAGCATCCTTTGCGAAGTTATGAGTCAAAATAAAAAAAGTGTACAGCAGGCGCTGGGAAGCATTTTTCAGCAATAAAAACAGCAAATGTGTGTAAAGCTCAAACCAAAGCTTTGGGATTCAAAGCACTGCCTGTAATTAATATAAAGGGGAGAGTTTTACTCGAAAAAGCAAGAGAATCTACTTGGAAAGCATCCTTTGTGAAGTTATGAGTCAAAATAAAAAATGTGTACAGCAGGCACTGGGAAGCATTTTTAAGCAACAAAAACTCCAAATGTGTGTAAAACCCCAACCAAAGCTTTGGGACTCAAACCACGGCCTGTAACTAGTATAAAGCGGAGTTTTACACTAAAAAGCAAGAGAATTTACTGGGACAGCATCCTTTGTGAAGTTATGAGTTACAATAAAATAAGTGTACAGCAGAGGGGGCTGGGAAGCATTTTTAGCAATAAAAACTGCAAATGTATGTAAAAATGCAAACAAAGCTTTGGGATTCAAACCACTGCCTGTAACTAGTACAAAGGGCAGAGTTTTACTCTAAAATGCAAGAGAATTTGCTTGGAAAGCATCCTTTGTGAAGTTATGAGTCAAAATAAAAAAAAGTGTACAGCAGGCGCTGGGAAGCATTTTTCAGCAATAAAAACAGCAAATGTGTGTAAAGCTCAAACCAAAGCTTTGGGATTCAAACCACTGCCTGTAACTCGTATAAAGGGGAGAGTTTTACTCTCAAAAGCAAGAGAATTTACTGGGAAAGCATCCTTTGTGAAGTTATGAGTCAAAATAAAAAAAGTGTACAGCAGAGGGAGCTGGGAAGCATTTTTAAGCAATAAAAACTGCAAATGTATATAAAACTCCAAACAAAGCTTTGGGATTCAAACCACTGCCTGTAACTAGTACAAAGGGCAGAGTTTTACTCTAAAATGCAAGAGAATTTACTTGGAAAGCATCCTTTGTGAAGTTATGAGTGAAAATAAAAAAATGTGTACAGCAGGTGCTGGGAAGCATTTTTAAGCAATAAAAACTGCAAATGTGTGTAAAACTCCAACCAATTTTTTGGGATTCAACCCACTGCCTTAATTAATATAAAGGGGAGAGTTTTACTCGAAAAAGCAAGAGAATCTACTTGGAAAGCATCCTTTGTGAAGTTATGAGTCAAAATAAAAAATGTGTACAGCAGGCACTGGGAATTATTTTTAAGCAACAAAAACTGCAAATGTGTGTAAAACCCCAACCAAAGCTTTGGGACTCAAACCACGGCCTGTAACTAGTATAAAGCGGAGTTTTACACTAAAAAGCAAGAGAATTTACTGGGACAGCATCCTTTGTGAAGCTATGAGTTACAATAAAAAAAGTGTGCAGCATGCGGAGGGAAGCATTTTTTAGCGATAAAAACTGCAAATGTGTGTAAAAGTCCAACCAAAGCTTTGGTATTCAAACCACTGCCTGTAACTAGTAAGAAGGGGAGAGTTTTACTCTAAAAAGCAAGAGAATTTCCTGGGACAGCATCCTTTGTGAAGTTATGAGTTACAATAAAAAAAGTGTACAGCAGAGGAAGCTGGGAAGCATTTTTAAGCAATAAAAACAGCAAATGTGTGTAAAACTCCAACCAAAGCTTTGGGATTCAAACCACTGCCTGTAACTAGTAAGAAGGGGAGAGTTTTACTCTAAAAAGCAAGAGAATTTCCTGGGACAGCATCCTTTGTGAAGTTATGAGTGAAAATAAAATAAGTGTACAGCAGAGGGAGCTGGGAAGCATTTCTAAGCAATAAAAACTGCAAATGTTTGTAAAACTCCAACCAAAACTTTGGGATTCAAACCACTGCCTGTAACTAGTATAAAGGGGAGAGTTTTACTCTAAAAACCAAGAGAATTAACTGGGAAAGCATCCTTTGTGAAGTTATGGGTGAAAATAAAAAAGGTTTACAGCAGCGTTGGTCATTTTACTCATGAGGAGGGCGCATGGGAGATTGTTCAGGTTACAGCCTCTCAACACGCTCTAAACAATCTCCCCCGTCGCTCCTACATTTATTTGAAAATAGGAGGGTTTTACAAGACATAATGTTCTAAGCATTAAGACACAACACAAAACATAGGACCAGACGACACCTGTCCCGTCCCCGACCACATCCGATCACGTCCTTGGTCAAGGCGCCCTTCCATCGGATGTTGCTGAGTCATCTTCTTGAAGGCGAGACATCTTTCTATCTAAATATTGTCCATAATACTAATGCAAGCTACTAATGCAAAATACTAATGCAAGCTAAGCAAATAAATGATAACTTCTAAAATATATCTAACAGTAGTCAGTCACGTTATCCATTGCGCCACGAGCCCACGATGCCGTGGGGCCCTCTTCAAGCCCCTGTGGATTATTTTCACTGTCCCACATTTCAAACAGCAGCACTAAACAAAGGAATTGCAGGGCTTCATTCCTGCCATGACCCAGATTCGAACCGGGGTTGTTGTCGCCACAATGCAGAGTACTCCCCACATTCCAATCATGGCTTGGGTGGGTGGAACCTGGCACGTAAGTTGTCTGTCTAAAACTGTTGGCTGCAGCAAGGCTGAGGAAAACCTGCAGGATGCTGAGCCAGGACGACAGTGAATTAATGTGAAGTGCATGATAGGCATTAAACTGTCAATCAAGTGAATCATCTCAACATTTTACTGTATTGATAAGAATATTTATCAACATTAAATACAGATTACCATTTCAAGGGTTTTTATGCTCACATCATGTCTGGTGATGAAATGTGACACGAATGTCACTCTCCACTTTGTCATATTTTTAGATTTCATGAAATAAATTTTGAAGCCATAGTTTTAACAATTAGACAGAATAGAGTCATGATCATGTTCTGCAATTTAACATTATGCAGAATCATTTTCATCCTATTACATAAGAGACTGTAATAACTTTCCTGCGTAATGTTCTTGACAAAATAAAAAAATATATAGCAATTCAGACAAATTTGGACAAACTGTTCTGGAAGTGCACGGTGGGCGACTGGTTAGCACATCTGCCTCACAGTTCTGGGGACCGGGGTTTAAACCCCGGTCCCCAGAACTGGGGGGTTTAAACCCGCCTGTGTGGAGTTTACATGTTCTGCCCGTGCCTGCGTGGGTTTTCTCCGGGCACTCCGGTTTCCTCCCACATTCCAAAAACATGCATGCTAGGTTTACCGAAGACTCTAAATTGCCCGTAGGTGCCAATGATTGTTTTTCTATGTGTACTGCGATTGGCTGGGGACTAATTCAGGGTGGACCCCGCGCCTCCTGCCCAAAGATAGCTTGGATAGGCTCCAGCAGCCCGTGAGTCTAGTGAGGATAAGCGGTGAAGAAAATGGATGTATGTTCTGGAAGTGATTGTTTTATAAGCTGGCACTTTCCGACACCTGATCGGCTTGTATGCGATCCATCTAAGGACTACGAATTTAGATGGAGAGGCCCCCGGTGAACACAACCGAAGAGCAAATGTTTTTTGTCCCTCCTGCCTTGCAACGAAGTCCCGAATACGAACCAATGAGCAGTGACCGTGGTTTCATCATTTTTGCTGTATGCACTGCGTAATACAATTGCCTAGCCAGTACAGCAGCCTGACACACAGCATCTCTTCCGGTCGGGTTATTGCTGCTTCCTGTTCCATTCTCTTCCTTCCCCCCCAATAAGAGCACCACATCTTCCTCCTCCTCCTTGTTCTCCAAGACCAGCGCCACCATGTGGTCACCCAGTCCCTCAATAACCCCTCTGCGAGTGACCTCAACCCCTGATGCTGCTAATCATAAAACAATAATAATCATAGCAAGAGTTTTGTTAATACATAAAGGCAATCGGTGTTAGAATTTCCAAGATGGCGCCTACCAGTGTGGCCGCCTCGTGTCCAGCACAGGGCGCCTCGGTAACGCGCTCTCTAGTATTGTCTTTGTTTTTGTGTTTTTCGTCCGTCTTTGGAGACCTTACACGACTCACTTACACAAGGGGAGACCTGCTAACCATCAAGGAGGCTACTCCGGACTTTCTGTCACCAACTTTCGAAAATCCGCTCAGTTTTTTCCCCGAGTTACTCACCGGAGCGGCGTCCGCGGTTTTCGGCGCATGGATGCGGAAGCGGCGCCACAGAGGAAAACGAGCCGGCATTCAGGTGAAACTCCGCAAGAGAGGACACAGATTGGCGTTCCCGTCGATCGACCTCGCGAATGTACGCTCCCTACCCAACAAAATGGACGAGCTTCATCTTCTGTTAAAGACCAGTAAAGACTTCGGACGTTCCGCGGCCATGTGCTTCACGGAGACCTGGCTTTGCGACGCTGTACCCGATGGCGCCGTCACGCTTCCCGGCTTCAACATTCATCGAGCGGACCGCGACATGGAATCATCGGGAAAAACGAAGGGCGGCGGGATATGCCTCCATATAAACGAAAAATGGTGTACGGACGTCACGGTGCTCAGCACACACTGCAGCCCGCATTTGGAGTCGCTGTTTCTGAACTGTAAACCATTTTACTCGCCACGTGAGTTTGCATCGTTTATACTGGCCTGGAGTCTATATAACACCGCAAGCTAACACGAACGCCGCATTGCTAACGCTCGCCGAACAAGTCAACGAAATTGAAAAAAAACACCCTGACTCACCCCTCATTATTCTCGGGGACTTTAACAAAGCTAAACTCAACCACGAACTCCCTAAATACAAGCAGCACATCGACTGTCCTACCAGGGAAAATAATACTTTAGACCACTGCTACACTACGGTAAAAAACGCATACCGTGCTATACCTCGTGCAGCCCTGGGCTCGTCTGATCACTGCTTAATTCACTTAATACCGACGTACAAGCAAGAACTTAAATGTGCGAAGCCTACAGTGAAAACAGTCAAAAAGTGGACCAATGAAGCAAAAATGGAACTTCAAAGCTGTTTAGACTGCACAGACTGGACTGTCTTTGAAAATTCAGCTGGCAGCCTGGATGAATATCCGGACACTATCACATCCTATATCAGTTTCTGTGAAGAGGTTTGTGTACCAACAAAATCATTTTGGAAATTCAACAACAACAAGCCGTGGTTCACTGCTAAACTTAAGCAGCTTCGCCAAGCTAAGGAAGATGCATATCAGAGCGGGGACAGGGCCCTGTATAATCGAGCTAGAAACCAGCTTACTAAAGAAATTAACATTGCAAAGAGGATCTATGCAGCAAAGTTGGAAAAACAGTTTAGCGCGAACGACTCGAAATCAGTCTGGCGTGCATTCCAATCGCTGACTAATTACAAGCGACGATCCCCCCAAGCTGAGAACAATAGCACACTAGCCAACGACTTGAATACCTTCTATTGCAGATTTGAAAAGGACAGTTTCACTCCACACACCCACCCGGCCGCACCCGCGACCACAACCACACCGCTGACTTCTGCATTAACCATCCATGAAAGGGATGTGAGACGCATCTTCAAACAACAGAAGATTAACAAAGCAGCAGGACCGGACCATGTGTCCCCATCCTGCCTCAAAGTCTGCGCGGACCAGCTCGCTCCAGTCTTCACTCAGATCTTTAACAGATCTTTGGAAATGTGCGAAGTTCCATCCTGCTTCAAACGCTCCACCATCATTCCAGTCCCCAAGAAACCTGCAATCTCTAGTCTGAATGACTACAGGCCTGTCGCTTTGACATCTGTGGTCATGAAGTCCTTTGAACGTCTCGTGCTGGACCACCTCAAGAGTGTCACAGGTCCCCTGCTGGACCCCCTGCAGTTTGCCTACCAAGCGAACAGGTCTGCGGATGATGCAGTCAACATGGGACTGCACTTCATCCTAGAACACCTCGACAGTGCAGTGACCTACGCGAGGATCCTGTTCGTGGACATCAGCTCAGCGTTCAACACCATCATCCCTGAACTCCTTTCAACCAAGCTTCTCCAGCTCAGCGTCTCACCTGCCATCTGCCAGTGGATTTACAGCTTTCTGACGGGCAGGACACAGCAGGTCAGGCTGGGGGAGGCCACCTCATCCACACGCAGCATCAGCACTGGGGCGCCCCAAGGTTGTGTCCTCTCTCCGCTGCTCTTCTCTCTCTACACGAACGACTGCACCTCAGCGAACCCGACTGTCAAGCTCCTGAAGTTTGCAGATGACACCACTGTCATCGGCCTCATCAAGGACAGCGACGAGTCTGCATATCGACAGGAAGCGGAGCGGCTGGAGCTGTGGTGCGGGCGACACAACCTGGAGCTGAACACGGTCAAGACGGTAGAGATGATCGTGGACTTCAGGAGGCATCCTTCGCCACAGCTGCCCCTCACGTTGTCCAGCTGCCTTGTGTCAACCGTCGAGACCTTCAAGTTCCTGGAAATTACAATCTCTCAGGACCTGAAGTGGGCGAACAACATCAACTCCGTCCTCAAAAAGGCCCAGCAGAGGATGTACTTCCTGCGGCTTCTGAGAAAGCACGGCCTGCCACCGGAGCTGCTGAGACAGTTCTACACAGCGGTCATCGAATCGGTCCTGTGTTCTTCCATCACAGTCTGGTTTGGTGCTGCTACAAAAAAGGACAAACTCCGACTGCAACGGACAATCAAAACTGCTGAAAGGATTGTCGGTACCCCCCCTACCCACCATTGAGGACTTGCACGCTGCCAGAACTAAGACAAGGGCGTGCAAAATCCTCTCGGACCGTCTGCACCCCGGTCACCAGCTCTTCCAGCTCCTTCCCTCGGGTAGGCGCTACCGATCAACGCAAACTAGAACTAGTAGACATTCCAACAGCTTCTTCCCTCTTGCGATCAACTTCTTAAACACCTAACCTATAATTCCATTACAACAAGCTGGCAATTTTTTTACTTGAGTTCGTTGTCACATTTCTGTGGGGCCAATTATGTATTACTCGTGCACTCACTGTAGTTGTCTCGCCATGCTGCACTATTTGCATATACTGGCCACTCATGCCAGAGTAGCATCTGCTCCATTTGCACACTGATTGAGGAGTATCTGTAACATTTGCACAACCAACATTGTCCCAGATGATCGCACTACTCGTCACTTTAAACCGCATACACTCCTTGAAGTCTCAGCGCCCTTTGCACAATGGTCATTGCACCGGACTATTGCAATATTAGTCGTTCGAACTGCTCTAAGTGCTAGAGGACTCTGCATCTTTTTGCACAATTGTTTTTCGTCAATGTCTTTATGTCCCCAAAGTGTTCTGTAAATTGACTGTTTGTTGTACTAGAGCGGCTCCAACTACCGGAGACAAATTCCTTGTGTGTTTTGGACATACTTGGCAAATAAAGATGATTCTGATTTATCACATCAGTGCTTTTAATTGGCTCGAGGCTAAGGATACAAAGGTATGGATTTTTAAATGATTCGTAATTATTGCACATTATTGTGTGGACCTCAAAGTTCGCATCATCCACACACAAAAAATCCAAAATAGACCAGCCATCAATTGGAGAATAAAGATGACACGATCCGATCGAGATATTTTTAAGCGAAATATGATATTTTTTAAATATAAAATTTTGCTTTTCATCTAACCATGTGGCTTACGGCCATACTACCCTGAGAACGTCTGATCTCGTCCGATCTCGGAAGCTAAGAAGGGGCGGGCCTGGTTAGTACTTGGATGGGAGACCGCCTGGGAATACCAGGTGCCGTAAGCTTTTTCACTTTAGATTCTCGTGGAATCGTTTTCTTATCGGTGGTTGACCTAAATTATAATGCAGTCATCCTCTCTCTTATGATTTACCGTCTCTTTATTAGGAGACTGAATCTTCAAGTACTTTTTTTAAACATCCCGTTTCTCCTTTTCCGACAGTAAAAATAAAATAAAATCGATACACACATATATCGACATATATATATCTATCTATCTATATATATATATATATATATATATATATATATATTTAATATATATGAGTATCACGTGATACGTCACAATTTTATCACATCAGTGCTTTTAATTGGCTCGAGGCTAAGGATACAAAGGTATGGATTTTTAAATGATTCGTAATTATTGCACATTATTGTGTGGACCTCAAAGTTCGCATCATCCACACACAAAAAATCCAAAATAGACCAGCCAACAATTGGAGAATAAAGATGACGCGATCTGATCGAGATATTTTTAAGCGAAATATGATATTTTTTAAATATAAAATGTTGGTTTTCATGTAAGCATGTGGCTTATGGCCATACTACCCTGAGAACGCCTGATCTCGTCTGATCTCGGAAGCTAAGCAGGGGCGGGCCTGTTTAGTACTTGGATGGGAGACCGCCTGGGAATACCAGGTGCCGCAAGCTTTTTCACTTTAGATTCTCGTGGAATCGTTTTCTTATCGGTGGTTGACCTAAATTATAATGCAGTCATCCTCTCTCTTATGATTTACCGTCTCTTTATTAGGAGACAGAATCTTCAAGTACTTTTTTTAAACATCCCGTTTCTCCTTTTCTGACAGTAAAAATAAAATCAAATCGATACACACATATATCGACATATATATATCTCTATATATATATATATATATATGAGTATCACGTGACACGTCACAATTTTATCACATCAGTGCTTTTAATTGGCTCGAGGCTAAGGATACAAAGGTATGGATTTTTAAATGATTCGTAATTATTGCACATTATTGTGTGGACCTCAAAGTTTGCATCATCCACACACAAAAAATCCAAAATAGACCAGCCAACAATTGGAGAATAAAGATGACGCGATCCGCTCGAGATATTTTTAAGCGAAATATGATATTTTTTAAATATAAAATGTTGCTTTTCAGGTAACCATGTGGCTTACGGCCATACTACCCTGAGAACGCCCGATCTCGTCCGATCTCGGAAGCTAAGCAGGGGCAGGCCTGGTTAGTACTTGGATGGGAGACCGCCTGGGAATACCAGGTGCCGTAAGCTTTTTCACTTTAGATTCTCGTGGAATCGTTTTCTTATCGGTGGTTGACCGAAATTATAATGCAGTCATCCTCTCTCTTATGATTTACCGTCTCTTTATTAGGAGACAGAATCTTCAAGTAGCTTTTTTAAACATCCCGTTTCTCCTTTTCCGACAGTAAAAATAAAATAAAATCGATACACACACATATATCTATATATATATATATATATATTAGTATCACGTGATACGTCACAATTTTATCACATCAGTGCTTTTAATTGGCTCGAGGCTAAGGATACAAAGGTATGGATTTTTAAATGATTCGTAATTATTGCACATTATTGTGTGGACCTCAAAGTTCGCATCATCCACACACAAAAAATCCAAAATAGACCAGCCAACAATTGGAGAATAAAGATGACGCGATCCGCTCGAGATATTTTTAAGCGAAATATGATATTTTTTAAATATAAAATGTTCCTTTTCAGGTAACCATGTGGCTTACGGCCATACTACCCTGAGAACGCCCGATCTCATCTGATCTCGGAAGCTAAGTAGGGGCGGGCCTGGTTAGTACTTGGATGGGAGACCGCCTGGGAATACCAGGTGCCGTAACCTTTTTCACTTTAGATTCTCGTGGAATCCAAGCGTGCTCGTTTTCGTGAAAGAACTTCATTCACAACAATGTATAAAAAACAACCAATTTATTCCTGACAGAGGAGTCTATACATTTTGCAGAGCTCTGGGTTCGTAACTACCCTATCTTATCCTTAGCAGATACAGTAGTCGAACCAAACTATCTGACTCTACCCCAGACTTATACAATGTTTCAAACAGGCCGGTGTGGAATCGCTGTTCGTCTGATTGGTCCGTAATCTGATGTCTCCTGCATTCAATGTTTATAGTTCCTTTCTTCTTTGCCATCTGTCTCCAAATACCCCCTGATGGGGGCCACATACCCCCCGATGGGGGCCTTCCTGCAATATACTCCTATACTCCAATACACATTCTCTTCCAAACTAGTTAGAATTAAATATTAGAATATAAAGTATTCTATATTCCCTTCAATCCCCCAAGTTGATCTTCTGATAATCAGAAGATCAACAACCCCTATACCTACTAACTATTTCACTACAATACTCATTATTCTATTGTAAGCACATCAAAAATTTAAAGAGAGGATATACCGGTATCGTTCAATGGAGCGAGCGATTCCATGGCCAACCTGTCTTCGTCCAGGGACAGCAGCTGATATTGGCCGTAGGGGTCCTTACCCACAAAG